>NW_010361025.1:73765-112424 GCF_000414095.1 Morus notabilis | reverse complement strand
ATATATATATATATATATATACTCCCTCACATACATTGCTGCAGGTTCAATATATGATAATGCCCTTCGATCGTTTCTCGAATGTTTCGTTGGTTGGTTATTAGGCTCGTTCTTTTGCAATAAAATTTAAAAAAAATTTAAATTTAAATTATAATTTTATTTAAATTTATATTAAAAAGTTCTAATTTTATTTAATTTTATTTAACTTTATTCAAATTATAACTTTAAACTTAAATTATAACTCAAATTCAACTCAAAAATTACACTTAAATAACACTTTAAAATAACAACCCCTTAATAAGATATATATGTTAGAGACGCTAGCTACAGTTTGGTTAATTTCTTCTAGCTAGCTAGTCTGGGGATCACAAACACACACACACACAGGACATTAAGGCGTGAAATGATGATGATTGTAAGCAAAGCAAAAAGCTGGACGAGGGGGGAGGTTGGCCTGCATTGCAGAGAAGCTAATAAGAGATGATAGATGATGATGATCAGCTCCAGTTGATTGTAAGTTTGCTCTTTTCCGATGCACAACATACAACTACTAATTGCTGATCTCTCTCTCTTCTTGATCTGCTCTGCTGATTTCTGATTCATATATAAATCATGCCCGTTCATTACATATTTAAGTTTAAAATTTAAATTTTATTCTAATAAAAAATTTTAAAAAACAATCACATCTTACTTTTAATTACAGTAAAAAATTCTCATATAAAGTCACATTTTAATTTAAATTAAAAACTCAAATCAACGAATTAAACAGTTATTCATTTCACAAATTTGAGTTTTCAATTCGAGTTAAGATTGACATTTTTAAGAGCTTTTAACTGAAACAGACAAAATTAAATGTTACATTTTTAAAAACTTTTAACCGTAAAAATTTAAAACTGAAAATTTAAATCAATAAAATGAACGAGTCCATAGCCTATATACTTTAATAAGCTACTGTGAAGTTGTAAATTTACACATATATATCGCTTGAGAATTGAGATACTGCCGGGTTAGGCACCACATTTACAGCAAATTAGTTACCAGGAGAATTAATCCAATTGGTTGTAATTTTTAGCGTGCGTTTGGTTGGTGGATTCAGGCTTGTGATTCGGAGTCAGGTTTAAGAACCCATGTTTGGATCCACCAAATCGTGCATTGGGTTAGAATCAAGGTTTGAGTCCATAAGGGTTTTTTTTGGGTCCTGATTCAAAATCAGCCACTCCTCTAATTCAGCCCAACTTGAATCCCTCTGCACAGTGCATAAACAGTAACCTGAGTAATGACTCCCACCTTCCTCACGCTCAGCCTCGACTACCGATTATGTCAGAAAATCTCCAGCCTTCCTCAACCTTTCGTTCTTCTCGTGCTCCTTCAGAGAATCTGCTCAGCCTTTCTCTATTTTTCCTTTCTCTTCAAAATTTTCACGCTTCTGTTCCCTCACATGCAAATTAACCGGGTAAAGAACCCACATCTCGGTTGAATCCTCTTCTCTGAGTTAATGAGAAGTGCTTCGAGTAAAGGGTTGCCTATGAACAATCGACTGAAGCTTCACATTCGGTACAACTTTCACCGATACTACGCAAGTAAGTTCATTTCTCGCCCTTACCGGAGAGGAAACAAAAGCTCACTGAAAATTTTCAAAACACCTTTGTCTGCGTTTTGTTTTTTATTGATGGTGTCGTTCATCTCATCCTCATATTCGAACTCTGTAATGGTATGTGATCCTCACATTATTCACATTTCTATGTAAAGATCTGTAGATGCCTAGGATATTGATTTGTATGTTTGGTCTTTTGAATGGGTTCATCTCGTCGGAACCATGCCTAGGAAATGTAAATGACGAACGAGACACAAGGACATCTTCGAGACGAATACGGTGATTTATTACTGTAATAGGTGCTGCAACAGCTGCTGCGGCATTTTTGTATAATGACAACGTACCGAGTAAAGAGGTTTTGAGTGAATGAATGAATTTTAGCGTAACTTGTATTGATCGTAATGATGAGAATATATACAGCTTGAGTACATCAATTAGTTCCACAATATATGCCTACAAGTGTGGAACAAAGTAACAAAAAGATAAGGATAAATAACAACGACAATATCTAGCAGATTCTAGTAGATTCAGAATACAAGATTTAAAATACAAACTATAAAATTTAAACTTGCTTGTGGTTGGAGAGATTTTCACTGATATGCCCCCGCAAGATTGGGGTTCCATTGCGAACGCCAATCTTGTATCGTTGGCGAAGGAATTGGTGACAAGGGAGAGGTTTCGTAAGTGAATCAACAAGCTGATCAGCAATATGTACATGTGAAACTCTCAACTTCTTTTTGGCAACTTGATCACGTACAAAGTGAAAGTCTGTTGCTATGTGTTTCATCCTAGAGTGAAAGACCGGATTGGCACATAAGTAAGTTGCACCCACATTATCACAGTATATTGTGGGGGAGGTTGGTACTGAAATTTGAAGCTCGGACAAGAGATTTTGAATCCAATTAACTTAAGCAGCAGAGGACGCAACCGATCGATACTCGGCTTCGGTCGAAGATCGCGCAACAGTTTTCTGTTTCTTGGAGCTCCAACTAATCGGCATGGCACCTAAGAAAACAAGATAAGCAGAAGTGGAAGTTCGATCATTGATGTCCCCAGCCCAGTCAGTGTCGAAGAAAGCATGCAAATTCAGTGCGGAGGATTTGTGAATGAGTATGCCATAGGTGGACGTTCCTTTGAGATAGCGAAGAACACGCTTGACTGCACACCAGTGTTGTTGCGAGGGCTGGTGCATAAATTGAGACAATTTATTCACGGCAAATGAGATGTCTGGTCTTGTCAATGAGAGATATTTCATGGCCCCAATGATTTGTCTATATTTAGTGGCATCTGCAGGGGGGCTACCATCTTGGAGGCGGAGTGATTCAGTGGAACTCATAGGAGTGGAAACTTCTTTCGATTCAAGCATGTTGGTGCGTTGCAGCAAGTCACGAATATACTTTTGTTGGGACAAGAATAATCCATTAGCCGTGGGAAGTGCTTCAACACCAAGGAAATAACTAAGAGAGCCAAGATCCTTAAGTGAGAACCGTTGGGCAAGAGCGCTAATGAACTTGTCAAGTAGTGAAGGTGAGTTTCCTGTAATAAGAATATCATCAACATAGACAAGCAGAAAAATAGTGAGTGGGCCGTTAGTGTGAATAAACAAGGACGCATCTGAATGGGAATTGGTAAACCCATTGTTAAGAAGAAAGCCTCGTAATTCCTGGAACCAGGCTCGTGGTGCTTGACGAAGACCATACAAGGCCTTATGAAGTTTACACATATGATTAGGACGTTGAGCATCGACAAATCCTTGAGGCTGTTGAATATAAACATAATCAGTGAGAGAACCTTGTAAAAACGCATTATTAACATCGAGTTGACGAATCGGCCAATTATGATTGACAGCAATAGTAAGGACGATCCGAATTGTGGTGGGCTTGACAACAGGGCTAAATGTATCATGAAAATCAATGCATGGGCGTTGAAGGAATCCTTTAGCAACAAGACGAGCCTTATAGCGGGAGATAGCACCATCCAGGTTTCGTTTAATCTTATAAATCCACTTACAATCAACAAAATTTTGTGAGGGGTGAAGGGGGACGAGGGACCAGGTGGCATTGTGGACAAGTGCATCAAATTCTTCACACATAGCTTGACGCCAATGGGCAGATTTTTGGGCTTAGGTGAAGGTAGCAGGCTCAGTTGTATCAAAGTAGGTGGTGTTGGTGAGACAATATTTTTTATTTGGTTTAAAGATTTGGTTCTGTGACCGGGTACGCATAAAATGAGGGGTAGGGGTGGCAGGGGTAGGGGCGGGTGTTATAGAGGTGCTGGAGGTACTAACCTGAATGTTGTTGTGTGATGGCGAGACGCTGAGCACGGATACATCAGTCAGAAGGCAGTTGAGAGGCTGTGTGGAAGTGGTCGTAGGCGGGCGGGACGCAAGGGAACATGAATCATGACTGGAGGTAGGCAGCAAGGAGACATTGGGTGGACTGGTGACAGAATAATGAAGAGGAGTGTCAAGGAGAGCCCATTGACTGATAGTATTCTAGTGAACAAGAGTAGAAGAATTTGTCTTGTCATGAAACGAAAAGGAACTTTCAACAAAAATGACATGTCGTGACACAAAAATTCTGTTGGTTTGTGGATCAAGACAACGATAAGCATTGTGTTCGGAGGAATAACCAATAAAGATGCAGGGACGAGATCAGGGGTTCTAATTTGTGAGCAGTATATGGACGCAACCATGGGTAACACAGGCAACTGAAGACCCGGAGTTTGAGATAGTTTGGTGATTTGTGAAAAAGTTGTTGAAAGGGGGATTGATTTTGGAGGATGGGTGTGGGAAGGCGGTTTATGAGATAGGTCGCAGTTTGAAAGGCAACGGACCAATACGATAGAGGGAGAGGGGCGTGGTGAAGTAAGGTCAATCCAGTTTTGACGATATGGCGATGGCGCTGTTCTGCAGTGCCAACATGTTGCGGTGTGTGGGGAGGAGATTTTAAATGTTGAATGCCATGTTTGGTTAACATAGGAGTAAGGCCAAGATATTCTCCCCTCCATCAGAGTAAACCGTGATTATTTTTGTATTAAAAAAATTTTCAACCACATTTTTAAAATTTTCAAAAATAGTGGTGACCTCTGATTTGTTTTTCATAAGATATAGCCATGAATATTTGGTGTAATAATCCACAAACACAACGTAATAACGAAAATGATCGAACGAAGTAACAGGTGCAGGACCCCAAACATCTGTATATAGAATTTCAAGAGGTTTGTCACATGAAACTGAAGAATTTCCAAATGGAAGCTGATGGCTTTTATTGCAAAAGCAAGAATTTCAATGACTAAAATTAGACTCAGATACAGGCAGAGACTCCCTAGACATAAGACTCTTAAGAACTTTAAATGACGGATGACCAAGACGATGATGCCACTGACTCAATGATGACTTTGTAATGTGAAATGCATGAACAGTTTTATTGTTGGTAGACGACGGCCATTCATACACATGCCCTTTATTCTGCCCTCGGATGAGTGATGCCCTCGTGCTCATATCTTTAACAACAAAACAATCAGGAAAAAATTCAATGGACGTATTATTTTGGTTGCAAAATTGAGAGACAGATAAGATATTTTTTGTGATATTGGGTGCACACAAAATATTATTTAATTGAAAAGTGGAGTTAGGAGTAATAAGATTAACGGAACCAGTATGGGTAATGGGAATCGAATTACCGTCACCAATAATGATATCATCATTACCACTATACTCGGAGTGTATAGAGAAATTCTGAATGTCTGATGTGATGTGGTGAGAGGCTCCAGAGTCAACTATCCAGCTGTTGTTGTTGTTGTCGGTTCCTGGATGATAATTCACAAAGTTAGCTTGAGGCACAGAAGTTGGTGCGGGTCTGGATCTGCATGCCTTGGCACTGTGACCAGGCTTGTCACATAATTGGCAAACAATTCTTGGTTGATTGTTGTGGGTTTGTGCACGCCACATCTGTTGATGAGAGATTGGATTGCTTAAACCAGAGGAATTAGCATGGCCTTGAGAGTAGCGATTATTGAAGTTCCCCTGATTGGTAGTATTGTTCTTGTTGTTCATTTGATTGTTATTCACATTATTGCTGTAGTTGTGATTCTTGCCTTTTTTTTTATTGTATTGAGTAGTGATTGGAGTCTTGTTTTGTTTGGCTTCAGTGCGCTTCAGAGACATCTCATGGTCTGCAAGTTTGTCATGTAACTCTTCAAAGGATATCAAAGAGTCTCGAGCACGTATTGCTGCAGTGATGTTTTTGAAATCCAGTCCTAGGCCCTTAAGAGCAGCATGAATTAGTTCATCATCACTCATTGGAGAACCTGCAAGAGCAAGAGTTTCAGAAATATTCTTCACTGTCTGCATGTAATCAGCAACAGACATATTATCCGTGGTGGTGTTGGCAAGAATTTCTCGGAGGCCCATGACTCGAGTGTGAGATTTGCTTGCATAAGTTCTTTCCAATCGACTCCAGGCTTCAGCGGTTGATTTGGCCGATGTAATAAGAGGTACAATACTGTTGGATAAAGATGCTAGCATAGCATGAAAAATGAGACTATCCTGCCTTTTCCATAGACGATATGTAGGATTAGGTGTAACTGAGTTGTCATTAGGGTTAGTTATCGTTGGTGGCGGACATGGAACTAAGCCATCAATATAGTCTTCAAGGTCACATCCAAACAATAAGGCTTGGTACTGCACTCGCCATGATGGATAATTGAGCTTAGTCAATTTCAATGGGAGTTGTGTGGCTGCATTAATAGCCACTACCTGGTTTGGTGGCTGCAGAGCAACAATGGTGTTGTTGGCCATGGATTGGTTTTGGTGTTTGGTTTTGTGAAGCTTGCTTATGGCAAGTGGGGCTCTGATACCATAAAGAGGTTTTGAGTGAATGAATGAATTTTAGCTTAACTTGTATTGATCGTAATGATGAGAATATATACAGCTTGAGTACATCAATTAGTTCCACAATATATGCCTACGAGTGTGGAACAAAGTAACAAAAAGATTAGGATAAATAACAACGACAATATCTAGTAGATTCTAGTAGATTTAGAATACAAGATTTAAAATACAAACTATAAAATTTAAACTTGCTTGTGGTTGGAGAGATTTTCACTGATACCGAGGTCTATGCATATTTCTTCTTTAAGGGGCATAGATAAGGTAAATGAGTTATTAACAAACAATAATGAGACTGCTATGTTTAACAAGGTGCGTATGAGATCACGTGCATTTATGATTCTCTGTGACGTACTAATTGAGAGACGGTTATTACAACCCTCACACAACATGAATGTCCTAAAACAATTATTTATGTTTTTAACAATTGTTTGCCAAAATCAAACTAACCGTGAATTTGTCACCCCCCCCCCCCTAAACGGAGGGGGTGATGTGGAGCTCGATTAGGGGTTAATAAAGCAGATTCCCAGACGAGCCCCACTCGACTGAATTAAAATATAAATTAAACTACAAAATCCCGAGCCTCTGACAACACACAGGGCTCCACCCACGGGACATACAATATCGTACATACATGAACATGTAAGTAATCATTTCAACAGACATCAACCACGGTCTAGTTAATACAAATATTACATAAGTTTACATAATTTCTCAAATTTCTTACATTTGTCCAAGAGGATGGACTCAATCCTCACTTGATCCAATAGTAGCAATCTTCCGCTACCCCGCACCGCTCTTAGAGTCTCCTGGGAGGGGTTTAATACATTTGAAACATAAAACATGAGCAAAAGGCCTAGTAGGATGTTATTTACAAAGACGTTATAAATAAATGAATAATAAGTGAGCGAGGAAATAAATAAATGAATAAGTAAATAAAATAAGACATTCAGTTCTAACAGACAACCGGAACCTCACATCCTTTTTCTCAAAGGAGATATAACTGAAAATAACTGTTTTACAGGCTTCAGCAAGTAATTAGTACAAATTACTTACCTAACCAAGTGCCTCGCCTACCCGGACCGAGTTTCGGGTTCTGCCCCTGAGGATGCACTCTCCGCATCCTATCTAGGCTTACAGCAATAGACTTTTTTACCAGTTCACAAGATCACTTTGCTTAAGAAATCATTCATTAACATTCTGAAAACGTTAATATGACCCCACGAACTACTCAAGCCGCGGGCCCCATGACTGGACAAGCCATGAGGTTCCATGACTAATCAAGCCATAGTTTTCAAAGCATTTTTCTTTCACAAACCAATCCCTTTCTTTAAAACATTTTCAAGGCCAAACCTTCTCTTAAAAACAGGCTCACAAGGAAAAGGGATAGAAATCCTACCTCGCACGATCAAACCTGGGACTAGCGTTGCCTTTTCCAGCTTCCGCTTCCTCAAGCCCCTTCAGTCTGAATCCTCAGCGATCACTGATGCAAAACAACACTTTAGGATTAATTCTCATTCCTAAAGCAATCCAAATCTCAATTTCCAACCAAGATTTCCTATTAGTGTGCCCTAATCCATTTTCATGTTTCAAATTATCATTCCAAGGGTTTTCAATCTTAAAACAATGATTAAAGATACTAATCCATTCATCTCAAGTCCCCAAATGAAACTAATTTGGGTTCTCCCCGAAAATAGGGGTCAAAACAACATTTTTCAGGCCAAATAGGGTCAAACCTGTGTGCACCGGTCGACCGGTGACAGAGCAGTGCAACACTACCGGTCGACCGGTAGTGTGCACACCGGTCGACCGGTCAGCCTGTAATCCGGTCGATCGCATGGGTCGACCGATTTCCATGTGATCCGGTCGACCGTACAGGTCAACCGGTGGAATCAGCTGCGTGAGAGAAGCTCGAAGAAATCAGTCCAAAATCTGCAAATCTCAGTCCCAAATCAAAATATTTCAAAGGGAAACCACTAGATCTGAGTTCTAGGTCCTAAAATAAGTCCAAAGAACCCAAGATCTCCAATTTCTACCATAGTTTTACTCAAAAACCATTAAAATCCGGTTTGAACCAAAAATAAGTTTTGAAATTCAAAAACTTGAGATTCAAGAGAGGTTCTTTCAGTAATCTTACCTCGAATCCTTCTCTCGACGTTGAAAACTTCTTTAAATCTTTCCTTGGTTCAAGATCCGTTTGATTTGGAACAAAAATGAGAGAGAGAGAGATGCACGGGAAGAAAAAGGAAAGAAAGAAAAGAAAAGAAAAGGGAAAAGAAAAGAAAAGGAAAAAGAAAAGAAAATGACATGTGTACAATATTTTAAAAGAGCAGTCTAGAAATGCGCCCATACACACTTCTGGTTTAAAATAAATTAATGAGAATAATTTAGATACCTTGGAACTATTTAAACTCACACATGTCAGAAACATTTATTAATTAATACTTAATTAATAATCCAGATTAGGCACACTAATAATCTCAATTACCTTAATTAATCTCTTTTAATTCTTCAGGGTGTTACAGAATCACAAGATATATGACAAAATTCTAGGGAGACCATTTCACTGCGTTTTAGTCATGTCATAGACGCTATATGTACACTACACGAAGATTTCATTAAACCCCCAAACTATGACAAAGTGCATGATTTTTTATGTCGGAATCTTTAGAGATATTGTACATGGTTTAACGTAAGTTGTGTGGCTTTTTTACATCTGATTTTATTAATATCTTTCATTGTTTTTCTTTATAATATGAACAATTCAATATCCTTGTTCAGGACTGTGTAAGCGCAATTGACGGTACTCATATACCTTGTACACCGATTGGTGTTTCAAATCCTACGATGTATCGAAATAGGAATGGTGTGAACTCCCAGAACATATTGGCAGCTTGCTCATTTGATATGAAGTTCACGTACTTGCTATATGGTTGGGAATGTTCAGCACACGATGCATGAGTACTTGCGGATGTGCTATCCAATCCTAGGTTTAACAAGCAGACTGAACAAACTGAACAGACCGAGCAGGCAAAACAAGCCGAACTGGCTGAAATGGTTAAGCAATTAGTTGGAACAAACTGAATAGGTAGAATAGTTCGAGCAGTTGGTCCGAACAAGCTAAATAGACAAAACAGGTCAAACATGCAGAACAGACTGAGCATGAAGAACAAGTTGAGCACTGGTCCGAACAGACTGAACATATCGAGCATCTAGTCTTAACAGACCGAACAAGTCGAGCTCCTGGTCCGAATAGGGTGATCACCTGGTCTGAGCACTATCTAGCACTTATTGGCAGAACATGACAAGTGCCCAATCCACCAACTAATTGTCACATGGCCTCCTCTCTGCAATCCCCACTGGGGCTTCCTACAGTTATAAGGAGCGTCACGTGCCATATGATCGATACAACTTTCACCTGGATTACCTCCGGGTTTCGAGTAGGATCCAACCACTACTCGGATATAAAAATACTTTATAAATACCACGCTTATTATATCATAAAGGTATGAACAACTTTTTACCAAAACTCTGCCTCTCCACTAATTGCTTATGATCAGTAATCTAACACTTGTAAATGATACTATCTCACGAAATGCCGAAAAAACCATTGCAAAAATAAAAAATGACATTAACCCTTAAAACTAAAATTAACATAAAACTAAGGAAAATTGTACGGGGTGGCCTTTTTTAACCACATCTTCATATTATCTAACCAACTTCGTTAACTTCATTATCATCTTTGTCATTTCAAAATACTCGTAGGAAATCTAAATTGCTATTTCCTAACTTGTGGTAAAAATTTGTCGTCTTATTTTAACGGAATGTCTCCATTAGAATTATTATTATCTTAATTTTAATTTAATAGAATTTCTACTTAGAGAAACAAAAACTTCTAATTCTAATTTAGCATTATGACACCATAGAACAACTCGATATTTCTCACAATCGAATTTAAATATGGTCGCCTCCTTATAAAATTAAGCAAATAATCACTCTAAGAGTATAGGCATTATAAACACTGTTTTGTACCTAATTTAATGAAGGTAACTATAATTTATGAGAAAAACATAACGAAAGATTTAGGAGTGATGTTTCTACCTAAATATTTTGGAAATTATTTTTCTTCTGCTGCTATTTTTCTCTTTCTCTCTAGCTCTCTCCTTCTAACTTTCACACTCTAAGTGATGATTTTGAACATGGAATGAAAATGACACCATTTTTAATTTCCACTGTGGGATCTAATGTTGCTTTCGCTTGATCCTAGCCATCCATTTTATTTTATTTTCCTAATAAATCATCATAATTCCTTAAAAATCCAAGTATCAACATATTTAATCTTTAAATTTGAACATTTTTTCTTTGTGTGTCAATTAAAATAAGTATAATCTAACTTATTTTGCAGTACTTTCTTATATCGAAACAATAAAAAAGTGACCGTTATGTCCCTTGAAATGTTTGATTTTACAGCTGGTGTTACAAAGAGTGTTATAACACTTTCAGTAACACTAGTGATTAATAGATATTTCTAGATTCAGCAACAAATAACTAAACGTGTAGAAAATAATGCTGAAAAAAATAAAAAACACTAAAAATGGTATCGTGGTTCGGTGGACACAACTACATCTGCGGGGTCACGCCCAGACAGTGAACAATCCACTAAGATTAAAAGATTACAAAACACCAATCGGTTTTACATACTCAATGACTCCCTCCTTGACGATGTCACCATTGTGTAGAATCTTCTTAGAGACCTTGTCTAGCGAGCACCACTTGCCTTTGAAAGCTTTCTCCCGCGGCTGAACTTTTGTTATTTTATGAAAATTACCGTTTTGTTTACATGAGTCGATCAATGATTAATCTATAGACCGCAGTCAATTAGTGATTGACCCACAGTCAATCAATGATTGACCAATTTATTATTAATTTGTTAATAATTTATCATTAATAACACATGTAATTTATTGATTGATATTGAATAAGTATTAATTGATTTTGGTTCATTATTAACTAATATTAAAGAATAATTCAATTAATTAGTGATAAATTAGAATCAATCAGTGATTGATCGCTAATGACCGTTAAGTCAATTAATGATTAACCACTAAGTTAATGAAAATGGTTTTTTTTTTTGTAATTTTATAAAACTTCAGCTCTTTGTGAAAAATATTTAAAAAAAATATTATTTCTGCTAAAATCTCAAACTTAGGGCTTGTTTAGTTTGCTGATTCGAGTTGAGATGCGACTTTATATGAGAACTTTTTACTATAACAAAAAAGTTTGATGTGACTGTTTTTTAGAGCTTTTTACTATAATAAAAAAGTTAAATGTGACTGTTTTTTAGAGCTTTTACCGTAATAAAACTCGAATTTTAAACTTAAATCGGTGAAATGAACGAAGCTTAATTATAATATCTCTACAATATTTATTTATTTTAATTTCCTAAGGAAGAAAATGATGTAGGGGCTGTTTGCCGACCGACTTCATATCAAGGGTTTAGTGTTTGAAAACGATGTTAAGTGAAAGAGACGGACGAACAGGCCCTAAAGGCTCGAGGAGTGGAGAGGAGAGGATCCCTTTCTCTTTCTTCAAGTGAGTCCTCCAAAACGAGGTTAGTTTTGCTTTGCCTTTCCTCGTTTCTTTCCCAGTCCCAGTCCTCACTCCTCCTCTTCAGATTACACCGACAAACAAAGGTAATTCCTTCATTATTATTGTTATTATTGTTATTGTTATTATTATTATTATTATTATTATTTTTAATTTTTACTAATTTAGTTCTTCGTTGATTCACTTACGAATCTGAGTAGTAGTTTTTTTAGATGTATGTTTGGTTGCCGAGAAAGTTCAATTCTCTTTTCTTTTTTTTTTTCCGCTACGAAAGAAATTAGATTAGAATGAATATGGATCCATATTGATTGAATTGATTGATTATGGGCAGGCAGAGGCAGAGGCAGAGGCAGAAGGGGAAAGATGTTGAAATACGAAGTTGGAGGAAAAGTGATGGAAAGAGTTGAATTGTTGAGGAAGAAGCAGTGGGGATGGCGTTTGGATGTTTGGCCGTTCGCCATAATTTATGGAGTTTGGATGACCACCATTCTTCCTTCCTTAGACTTTGTCGACGCTTGCATTGTTGTTGCTGCTTTTCTTTCCCTTCACATTCTGGTCTTCCTTTTCACGGCTTGGTCCGTTGATTTCAATTGTTTCGTCCACTTTTCTAAGGTAGGGTAGTGACTAACATTCATTTATTAACAAAAAAACAAAAAAAAAAATGATATTTTCCTATCTTCACTTTGTTAATGTTAATGTTAATGATAATGATATTCTCCATCTTTTGGTTGCACTTGCAGGTTAATGATATTCATGAAGCGGATGCCTGCAAAATAACCCCGGCTAAATTCTCCGGTTCTAAAGAAGTCGTGCCACTTCATTTCCGCAATCGAGTAACTAAATCAATTCTTCCTAAGAACTGAACTGCATAACATAATATAATTTATTAATATTAGGAGACAGTTAGTTTAAATGAAGAAAAGTATAGTTGAGGAGTTGGCAATGCATTAGAATAGAAGGAACAGCAATAGTAGTAATAATAATAATGAGTAGGGCTTTTGCATTTGGCTTCTTTCAATTTCTAATAGCAGCTTTTATGGACGCTTAGACTGCCCAACATGTAAATTTCCTTTCTTCTGAGTGAGATGAACCTTTTTGTCTTTTGAACCAAACCAAACCAAACCAAATTATTATTATATCTCTAAGAGTAAGACCAGTGGAAGCAAAGTTTCTCAATAAATCACGCCAAACATGTTTTTGCGCATGGACAGTTTTTCTAATCTCAGCATACTATATATACTAGTTGTATTTACTTTCTAACTTAGTTTTCCGCCTTTTCTAGCTCGGAGGTTCTTCATCCTCAGGAGATCAAGAAGAGATTTACTTTGATTTTAGAAAGCAACGTTTCATCTATTCAAAAGAGAAGGAGACCTTTTGCAAGCTTCCTTATCCTACAAAAGAAGCATTTGGATACTACCTGAAAAGCACTGGTCACGGAACCGAAGCTAAAGTTGCTGCAGCCACTGATAAATGGGGACGGAATGTGTGAGTCAGTTACTCTTTTACCTTCGTTTCCTTTTCCTCTCTGTATATTTCGAATGCTTTATTTGTTTGTTTAATGTTTCTAATGCATAGTTTTTTTTTTCTTTTTTCTTTTCTTTTTTTTTTAATGGGGGTGTCTCTTGTCAATTTAGATTTGAGTATCCGCAGCCTACGTTCCAAAAATTATTGAAAGAACACTGCATGGAACCCTTCTTTGTATTTCAGGTGTTTTTTCTAACTAATGTCCTTCTCCCTCTTCTCATGCAATGATGCACGCTTAGAGGTTCTTCTTGTTGATATATAATCCTCTTTTAATCTTCAGTTGGTCACTCTTTGCTACTTTCATGATTGATGCAGGTGTTTTGCGTGGGGCTCTGGTGTTTGGATGAGTATTGGTATTACAGTTTGTTCACACTATTCATGTTGTTTATGTTCGAGTCAACAATGGCAAAAAGTAGGTTAAAGACGCTAACTGAGCTGAGACGCGTTAGAGTAGATAACCAGACACTAATGGTGCATCGTTGTGGAAAGTATGTTGTCTCAATGGCACAGATTTTTTTTTTTTTTTTTTTTTTTTTTTTTTTTAATGCCTATTCATGTTGTTTATGTTCGAGTCAACAATGGCAAAAAGTAGGTTAAAGACGCTAACTGAGCTGAGACGCGTTAGAGTAGATAACCAGACACTAATGGTGCATCGTTGTGGAAAGTATGTTGTCTCAATGGCACAGATTTTTTTTTTTTTTTTTTTTTTTTTTTTTTTATGTTAATGCCCTATGTGTTGACTATCATTGAACTTTCAGGTGGGTGAGGCTTTCGGGGACTGATCTTTTGCCCGGGGATGTTGTCTCCATTGGCCGCTCGTCTGGTCAAACTGGAGAGGATAAGTCTGTACCAGCAGATATGCTTATATTAGCTGGTAGTGCTATTGTCAATGAAGCAATTCTCACTGGAGAGTCAACGCCACAGTGGAAGGTTGTTCTCCTTTTCTGATTCACTCAGTTTTCAGTGTTGGGCCTGCTGGTCAAGTTTGGTGTCTGATGTTTGGTGGATCTACTTTGAAGGTTTTATGATCTTCTGTGTGGTGAAATTAGAAGAACAAATCCCTATGGGATTTTTTTTTTCTTTGTAGTGTTAGTTATACCAGGGAGTCATTATTGTTATTTATTTTGCAGTTTGGATTGGGATTATAACTTAACACTTGAATCAGGGCTTAGATGACTCAAAACAATAGTAATTTGCATATTGCTTAAACTAAAGAAAAAAGTGATTTTACGCAGGGGAGCAAAACAAAATGGTAACAGTAACAATACATTGCAATGCCAAATTGTTTCGATGTCAATGAGGTTATATAAGAAATTTATAATGTTGATTGGTATCCACATGCGTGGTTTTATATTTGTTCACTTTTGATGTAGCTGCATGCATATGTACCTTTCAGATTGCATGAGTTTACTTCTTTATCACAATTTGAGTTGATCGTGTTAGTTTTTCCTAGCAGTGTACTATATAATGTTTCACCGGAAACTGAAATGGAATCCTGTAATTGAATTGGATGATGGATGAATTTCTTGACCCCACATATCTATAACGTATCTATAACGTGACCATGAATTCAGGTTTCAGTTATGGGTAGAGGAACTGAGGAGAAGTTATCAGTTAAGCGAGACAAAGGCCATGTTTTATTTGGTGGGACAAAAATTTTGCAGCATACACCAGATAAGGTAGTTCATGCTACTAGAAATGCACGTATTTAATCTTTACTATGTTTGATTGCTGATGTGCATCTGTATCCTTTCAAATAAAATCCGAGTCAGAGCTTCCCTCTGAAGACTTCTGATGGTGGCTGTGTTGCTGTTGTTCTAAGAACTGGGTTTGAAACAAGTCAAGGAAAACTGATGCGAACAATTTTATTTTCTACGGAGAGGGTAATATGTTATGATCTTTCGTTTATCAATGGCCATGTGATCATAATAGCTGTTGGGTGTCCTTGTTTCGGGATTTATTTTTCATCACTTACATTGCAGGTTACTGCTAATAGCTGGGAAAGTGGGCTGTTTATCTTGTTCTTAGTTGTATTTGCAGTAATAGCTGCTGGTTATGTTCTCAAAAAGGTAAATGAATGGTTTGTTAAGGTACATAATGGATTGTTATATATGACTTTGGATTTATTTGTTTCATGGTGCGGCATTATTGATGTAGGGGCTAGAGGATCCAACTAGAAGCAAGTACAAGCTTTTTCTTAGCTGTTCACTCATTATTACTTCTGTAATTCCTCCCGAGCTGCCAATGGAATTATCTATAGCCGTGAATACGTCTCTGATTGCACTGGCACGGCGTGGAATATACTGCACAGAACCTTTCCGTATTCCATTTGCTGGGAAGGTGTGTTGGCCTTCTTTTGAGTTCTAGTTTTTTGCTCCTTTAGACTTCTTTGTTCCGTTTCTTTTTGGGTTTGGAGGGAAGTTCACTCATACATTCATGTTTTGTGGATGTTTTGGCTTGTGATTATTGTTATCTGTGGTAGGCGAAACATTATAAGTAGGATTATAAGTAGCTTTTGCATTCGTCAGTTACCTTTGTCCTTGCTGTGCGTCCTGTCCTATATGAGATTATATAGAACAATCTGATTATTATAATCCTAAAGCAGTTATACTTTCATACCTAACATATTTTTTTCCCCATACGCAGTTTTATTATTAAAAACTGGTATGCTCGAGAAATCAAGACTATTATGCTGCAGATATGCGTTGTTTTTATGTTTTCTCGTTTTTGTTTTTTATTTTATTTTTATTTTTATGTGCAGGTTGATATATGTTGTTTTGACAAAACTGGAACACTTACATCAGATGACATGGTACGCTCATATTGAGTAAGTAGGTTTTTCCGGTCGGAATGCTCTTCTCGCACTATGTAAGTTCGTTCTTTTGCTCTTTTCCAGGAGTTCTGTGGTGTTGTTGGGTCAAATAGTAGTATGGACTTAGAATCAGACACAGCCAAATTGCCTGCTCGCACGGTGGAGATCCTGGCTTCTTGTCATGCGTTAGTTTTTGTTGATAACAGGCTGGTATGCTTCATAAAGTCCGTGTTTAGTTGTGAGCAATACTAATATTTTCATAGACAAAAATGCAATGCCCTTCAGGATTAGTTCATTGTTCATGTATAATTTAATCGGAAAAGGATGGTACTTCGTAAGCGTAACAATGAAGTATAGTGTCACAGATTATTGATTATCAAGAGCAAGATTTATGTTATCCAAGACTAGCAAACTAGTTACTCTTTTTTCTACAAGTTTGACACCTGCGGTTGAGCATGTTGCTATATAACTCTATTCGCGGACAGGTTGGTGATCCTCTTGAGAAGGCTGCACTTAAGGGGATTGATTGGACATACAAATCTGATGAGAAAGCCATGCCAAAGAGGTAGTATTAAAGCTTTCTTTTGTGGAAATCGGAATAAGGAAGCTAGTGGGATCTTGTCTAATTTAAAGCTAGTGGACGGATCTTTTCGTTTTCTAAAGATTATTTCGGAGTTGCTTCTAAAGATTTAAAAATAACTTAAAATAACTTCTAAAGATTATTTCGGGGAAAGCTAGAGGCGTGTTTAGAGCTCTATCCACGTTGGACCGGTGCAAGATTTAAACAATTTTTTTCCTTGATATGAAAATTTGTTTTTTAATACTTGGTTACTCATTAACATGCTACAGACCTTGAGGGTTGAGGCCTTGTGTAGTATGTTGAATAAAATAGTCAAAACGGGGGAAATTTTAGGCTGAAAGTTTGTATTTTGTAGTAATGTTGATTAACATAATTTTTTGTTTAATATTTGCTCCATGTCATTGACTGCAGGGGAAGTAGTCATGCTGTTCAGATTGTCCAGAGACACCATTTTGCTTCACACTTGAAAAGAATGGCAGTTGTTGTTCGTATTGAGGAGGAATTTTTTGCCTTTGTCAAGGTCTGTTGGTGTTTTTTCATTTTGAGTTGATCCACTTACTAGAGAATATGGATTTTCAGGGTTATATTTGATCCCAGAGAAAAGAAACTGCACTATATTGATTGTATCGTGTAGACTTTGAGGTTACCACATTTTTAAATCCTTATAAGAAACACTGACCTTATAGTTAAGTTGAACAAAGTATAACGTAGTAGAAAAATCCTTTTCCATTTAACTTGCAGCTTTGTTAGAATACATTTGTCTAGCACAAGTTCAATTACCTTGTCTTTTGTTCCCTACAATGAGAAGTCAAAGTCCCATCCTCCTTTCATACTCTGGAATCGAATTATCTGAAACCAGTGTTAGACTTGTATTTGAAACCAAAAGTGCACACCTATCTTTGTTAGCCGGATTGTTGTTGCTTTTAATTAAACAAAAACCTTCAATTTTTAAAACTTGTTCTTAAATAAGATCCAAGTTTCTGACGGCTTCTTTTATTTTTTATTTTTATTTTTTTATGCTTTCTGATATTCACCTGTCCTGCTCGATGTATCAATAAATAAATGTGTTCTTTTTATTGGTTTTAAATGTGTTCTTTTTATTGGTTTGTGTTATTGTTTTTCTATCTAGGGCGCCCCAGAAACTATTCAGGATAGGCTTACGGATATTCCTTCATCATATGTTGAAACCTACAAGAAGTATACACGGCAAGGATCCCGTGTTCTGGCTCTTGCGTTCAAGTCCCTTCCAGACATGACAGTAAGAGCTCTCTATCATTTTTACTCAAGGAATCAATTACAGTCCTTATGATCTTCTCTCACTTCAATGATGTGCTTTTTTTTCCCCCAGGTCTTGGATCATTTTGCTACCTGTTATCTTTATTATGATATCTTGATTTTTAGGAATTGCATCGTTATGTAAAGAGATCAAACCAATTATATGTATTTACTGTTTTCACTGGTTTGTGGGACGATTATAGGGCTTACTATCCTAGCATAATTATGGACCCCTTTTTTCGCTAATTTTGAATTTCTTTCGGATGTCCCCAAGTTGTGTATATCAGCAGATTAAGCAGTTTTATTGTATAATATAATTTGCAACACTTTAAGCTAATTCATGGTTTTGAAGCTTAACCATATAGGGACCCTTTCACTTGGGAGGTAAGATTGATTCTAAAGTAAAATAATATACCTGTTTCTCTCTCTCTCTCTCTCTCTCTCTCTCTCTCTCTTGCTGCTTAAAAAAATGCTTGCTGTTTCTTGTCCAACGATGTGACTCATCTCTCTTTCAAACGCTCTATTGGTTGCTTCAATTAATTTCTGTGCCATTAATTCTCTGTTGATTATGTGAAGGTCAGCGAAGCTAGAAGCTTGGACAGGGAAGTAGTGGAGAACGGCCTCACATTTGCTGGTTTTGCGGTAATCAATGAACTCTTCTGCATTCTTCTAGATGTTTTGATTAGCGCTGAATATAGTTCTTTTCGTTCAATGGGTTCTTTTCGTTCAATGGATACTTTTCCATCTTTTATTATCATTAAGTGTTCATGCTTTCCAGGTATTTAACTGTCCAATCAGAGCAGATTCAGCTACTGTCTTGTCTGAACTGAAGGGTTCATCACATGACTTGGTAAGAGCCTTTCTTCTTGTACACCTAATGTAGACGTGTCTGCACACGCTCTCTCTCTCTCTCTCTCTCTCTCTCTCACACACACACACACACACACAAAGCACATGCATATTTTGGATTTAAAATTTAAAATGAAAGTATTTTCTCACGGGACCTTAAATTTTGAAACAAGTTGAAACTTATAATTTCCTTAGCCTTTAGGATTAGGGTTATATTTGGTGAAAACAGCTTTTCATAATCTCTGACACAGTCGACTTCACAATTTAATGTAACTCTCAACATTGGAAAGATTTTGCGGCACAGTTGACTTCACGATTCTAGTGAATTAGAAGATTGTGATGATTATAGTGCATAGACCCTCCATGTCAATCTGTGCCTAATACGAAGATATCTGACCCTAGGTGATGATTACTGGTGACCAAGCGTTGACAGCTTGTCATGTTGCTAGTCAAGTGCATATTGTATCAAAGTCAGCATTGATTCTTTCTCCAGGAAGGAATGGTGAAGGCTACGAGTGGGTATCTCCAGATGAGAAAGATAGGATTCCCTTCAGGTAAAAGTCATTTTCTGCCGTTAACATTGCCCCCCTCCCCCCTCTTTTTAAATCATGTTAAAAACTCACTGTTGTGAACATTCTACAATTTTCTAGATTGTAAAAAAAATATGCCTTCTGAGTTTACTCTCTTCATGGAGGTAGTACCATGTTTGTCCATCCTTTTACAATAAATCAGGAGTAAAAGATGCAGAAACCTTTGTATATTCTTTTCATCCTTCTGGCAATTTTCTCTTTGAATTCAATTTTAGTGATAGATATTCGTTGGATAGTATCTTTCTTTATTTTATTTTAGTTTTTTGGTTTTTGTCCGTTGTTGGAGTGAGAAGCATGAATTTAACTTGTTGCAGTGAGAAAGAGGTTGAAGCTTTATCAGAGACCCATGATCTCTGTATCGGAGGTGACTGCATGGAGATGTTGCAGCAGACCGGTTCTACTCTACGAGTCATTCCATTCGTGAAGGTTCTACGCTAATATTATGTTAGAGAAGAACTGGTATTGATGTTGGCTTCATTTTTTATCATGCATATCTGAAACGATGTGATGTTTCAGGTATTTGCAAGAGTTGCTCCAGAGCAAAAAGAACTCATCATGACCACTTTTAAAACTGTGGGAAGAATAACCTTGATGTGTGGGGACGGAACCAATGACGTTGGAGCTCTAAAGCAGGTATAACTATCGGAAGATTCCTGGTTGATTACTGGTTATCCCCTGACTATAACTTATATGTATTATTATTAAGTCTTTTTCATTATTTTGTTGCATAAAATCAGAAGCAAGTTGAGTTTATAAATTGAATACCTCTTTTCAGGCAAATGTAGGAGTTGCCTTATTGAACGCTGTGCCTCCAGCTCAAATGGGAAATTCACAATCAGAAACATCTAAAGATGAAAGTGGAAAGGCTGTAAAGATAAAGAAATCAAAACCTGCTTCTGAGGCAGCAGGTAAATCTAGTGGTTCTACCAACAACTCAACTAGTAACCGTCACTCTCTGGCATTAGAGAGACAGCAAAAGCTAAAGAAATTGATGGAGGAGCTAAATGAGGAAGGCGACGGTCGTGCCCCCATTGTCAAGCTTGGCGATGCCTCGATGGCCTCGCCGTTTACAGCAAAGCATGCATCAGTCGCCCCAACCACTGACATAATTCGCCAGGGTCGCAGTACTCTAGTGACCACCCTCCAGATGTTCAAAATACTCGGACTCAATTGCCTCGCTACAGCATATGTTTTGAGTGTCATGTATTTGGATGGCGTCAAGCTTGGTGACGTGCAGGCTACCATTAGTGGTGTATTTACTGCAGCCTTTTTCCTGTTTATCTCACATGCCCGCCCACTTCCGACCCTTTCAGCCGAACGACCGCACCCCAATATTTTTTGCTCCTATGTGTTCCTCTCTCTATTAGGACAGTTTGCGATCCATCTATTCTTCTTGATCTCCTCGGTGCAAGAGGCAGAGAAATACATGCCTGACGAATGTATCGAACCAGACTCGAATTTTCATCCCAACCTAGTGAACACAGTTTCATACATGGTGAACATGATGCTTCAGGTGGCTACTTTTGCTGTCAACTACATGGGACATCCCTTCAACCAGAGCATCTCGGAAAACAAGCCCTTCTTGTATGCCCTCTTGTCTGCTGTTGGCTTCTTTGTAGTAATCACTTCCGATCTGTTTAGAGGCTTGAATGACAGCTTGAAGCTAGTGCCTTTGCCAGAAGGATTGAGAAATAAGTTATTGGGTTGGGCTTTTGTGATGTTTCTAGTTTGTTACTCGTGGGAGAGATTGCTGCGGTGGGTATTCCCGGGTAAAATTCCGGCATGGAAGAAGCGACAACGTCTTGCTGCGGCTAATTTAGAGAAGAAACATGTCTGAGTGAGTTGGGAAATAGAGGACCATATAAGTTATAACAATGCCTATGCGTGGCGGCGGCTCAAAAGCATTTGCAGAGGTTCAAACGTCTCAAATTCTTTACCACCTTTTTTTTTTTTTTAAATGTGGGAAACTTGGTATTTTGTCCAAATCATTTTAGTTTTAAAATGGGGGATTTTTGCGGCTGGTGTAGTGCCTGCTAAAACATTGTTATTTTTTTTGGTTGGTTACTTGTAACTCAATTATTTCGACCTATAAGTAGGAATCGCAGAATTTTGTCTATCAATGAGTTCACTCTTGAGAACTTTGTTACCTATTGTTGACAATCCATTATCTACTGTTTGCCAGTATTGCTAATTGTTACTCAATTGATTCAGGGGTTTTAATTTGCTAATTTGTTTCCCCTGTTCTAATTTAAGGAAATGTGAATGGGAAAAAAGGGTGAAAATCAAATGCCTTATGTTGTTCGTCTCCAAATGTTATGTACAATTGTACATATGGGTAGCATATAACTTAACATAGATGAGGCAATTCGTTTATTTATTTATTTATTTTGGTTGAATAAAATGTTTATTAAGAAAGCTCTAAAAGTAGAGAGTTGAGTAGAAAGCCATGGTGGCTAGACTCCAATGGCCATCTACACAAGGAAATGGAATTACAACGTCCCTCTTATCCACAGGAAACCCCAGGATTTTGCGAGGGATTGATGACACCAAGTCTAAAGGAGAAGGGATGTGGCAATTATCCCAACGTATACACCACCTCCAACCAAACCAAACAGATAAACACAAAAGATAATTCCTCCGTACCTGAGCAAAATCTCAACTCCTAACGAATTAGTTTTAAATTTTTAATTGATTTTTTAAATTTTTCTTGAAAAAAGGTCCCCCAAATCCAGAAATTGTATTAAAAATTAATTGTACGAAATAACACCATTTTAAAAAATGGAGTAAAAATAAAAAAAAAAAGTGGAGAAAATGGATGATGTTACGTGGACCATATGGGATGTGCCGATGTGGTAAAAGAACAAATATCACCCCCTTTTTCTTATTTTATTATTCTGATTGTAATAATGGCATAAGAATTTAAGATAGACAGGGAGAAGAGAAAAACATAGAACGAAACGCAGCAGAATCAGTAACAAAAATTGGATTGTTGATTTTCAAGGTATAACTATCTTGGAATAGGAAAAAGAAAAGAAATGGGAATGGAGGAAGTGAAGAAGGTGTTGGAAAGAGGAGAAGAAAACGCAGAGGCAGTGGGAAGTCTGCCGGCGAAATTCTTCGAGAGATTAGTGATGAAAGGACTCCGCGTTGACCTTATCGAAACCGGCCGTATCGTCTGCTCCTTCACTGTCCCCTCTCGTCTCCTCGTATGTATTCCTCTTTTTCTATTTTTCTATTTTGCATTTCCAATCCATTTATTATGGACTCCATTTATTGACTAATTGTTAACGAATTGTTTTGAACAACAACAACAACAACAACAGAACGAAGGTAATTTCTTGCACGGTGGGGCCACGGCGACGCTGGTGGATTTGGTGGGGTCGGCTGTTATCTACACCGTCGGAGCTCCGGTGACAACCGGCGTCTCCGTCGAGATCAATGTTTCCTATTTGGACGCCGCTTATGCCGGTGTAAGTCTTTGATTTTTCATTTACCCTGCCCGAAAGAAACAGGCACCACGGCTTTCTTTGGATCATTTTTTTTTTTTTTTTTTCCTTTCTACTTTGTTAGCAGTTTAGTTTACTACTATGTATACTAGTAAGGATATAATAAATGTTATGCGTGACTATGAGTGTTGACCATAAGCAATGGTGATTGGATTGGTGGATAGAGAATGATTTGGTTTGGTTTGTACAATTGTACATACTAGAAGAGGAGAAGATAAGAGAAGAGAAGAGAAGTGGTTCTTTTGTTAATTAGTCATTAGGTTAGAGTCGTGTTGTCTTGTGACTACAACAATATGGTAGAGTAAGTTGTATCAGTTGGGCAACGAGCAAAATGGAAGGGAAGGCCTTTTTTTTGCTTCTTTTAATGACTTGTTGGATTGTGTTAGCAGTCAAAAGTTTTTTGTAAAAGAAAAACAAACCTGGAGTAGGATCTATGGTCTTATAGGTTAAATACTTGGGCGCTACGGCTCTTCTTTACTGGTGTCCAAGTCGTGTTTAACATACCCCCGTCTTTCTCCTCTCATAGCCTATACCTTTAGTTGGAGTAGGAGTTGGAGTGATTATAAAATGTCTAGGCCAGGCTACCTCATATCCAACTTATCCACATACTATAACTATTAACTGTAACTATACAATACAAAAAATCAAGGCTTTGTGTGTTTACTAATGAGTTGATGGAGCAGCAACTACGGCATGACCGACTGACTGGGGATATTATTCATGCCCATATGCAATGCACTGCAGATTTCATTTAACCGGCAACCAAATATTGCATGCATTGCAATTACTTGATTTGTATTTTGTTTTTATGTTTTCGGCTATTGATGAACTTGCAATTTGTTAGTTGACTAAGCAGTGCAATTGGTTTGGTTTTTGCTTTTTGTTGGATTCAGGAGGAAATTGAGGTTGAGGCCAAGGCTTTACGTGTCGGGAAGGCAATCGGTGTTGTGAGTGTCGAGTTGAGGAAGAAAAAAACTGGCAAAATCGTTGCTCAGGGCCGTCATACTAAGTACCTTGCTGTTTCCAGTAAAATGTGAACATAACATTCTTCCTTACTCTAATAATGATAATGCTCTCTACTCGATCTCTGGAAACCAGCCAGTTATGTTTGTTTTCCCATTCTCTTATTATTATAATTTATACCCTCTTCCTCAGCCCTCAAGTATTGTAATTCAGTATTTTTAACGTTGGTTAAACTGACTGATACGAAGATGCATTACTTTATTATCCAAAGTTTTCTACTAAGTTTTATTGGCATTACTCTTAAAAGGTAGTAATTGTATGTCTATAAAGTAATAATCATCATTTTTATAGTTTAATTTGGCAAAATTTTAGTCATTTTTTAATTTATAAATAAGAGCGAAAATTTGTTACCAAGTAGCGTAGATGTAAATTTCCTTTCGAACTTGTTTAGTATATTTTATATGCACATCAAACCTGATGATATTGTCTTTATTTTATTAAAATGACGATGCTGACATAAATTTTTTTGATAGATTAGGGGAAAGAAAGATCCTATATCAACTTGATATTCCGTAATTGTCTCTTGAGAAAATAAGTAATTAGAGCACAATTTTAAACCCTACCTACCTCATGGCAATCCATTCAGCAATGAAAAGAGAGATGAGGCAGAAGAAAAGTCGTTGGGTATTAACTAATAATGGTTTCTTTCCATATTACAACAATATTCTCAAAAAGAAGATGATATCATCATCAAAAAGATCATTATCACTTAAGTTGAATGTCGTTTAATCAATAAGATCAGAGACTCCATTGTTAGAAAGTCCAAGGGCATCCCCCAGATTTATCTTGCTTCTCATTGTTCGCCTCCCTATTCCTCCATTGCCCTTCCTCATCATTGCCGCAAATTCCCCGTAATCTATTTGTCCATCCTGTTACACCAAACTTTTCTTTGGTTTAATACGAAGAACTATCTATCATAAAAAGCATGATGCATTTTCTTTTTCTGTTTTTTCTTTTAAAAGAAACTTACATTATCTTGATCAATTTCTTTGATCATTTCATCAAGGTGGACGTCATTCAAACCGAACTCTCTGCAAGCTTGTTGAAGCTCGTCAATCGTTATGAAACCACTACCGTCTTTGTCGAAAAAGGAGAAGGCCGACAATAAGTTCTCCTCTCTCTCCAACTTATTCAAGTGCACGGTAGCAGCCAGAAATTCGCCATAGTCAATTGTTCCACTGTTGTCAATATCTGCCTGCAAAGTAGTCAGCGAGAAATGTGTCAACATTGGTAATATTGAAAGTAGAAATGACAAGAAAAAAGGTTTAGGTGAGGCATTACTGCATCCATGAGATCCTTGATCTCAGACTCCATCAGTTCAGAGCCAACTCTCCTCAAACCCTCTTTCAGCTCATCGAATGTTATGCTTCCACTATTGTCCGTGTCTATCATTTTGAACAATTCTTTCAATCCGCCAATTTCTTCTTCAGACAGCCTCTCAGCTATAACCTAATTGCACATAATTAGGTCAGGGTCATTAATACTGATAAAAAATTAAAATAATAATAATAATAATAATATAATATCAATAAGGAAGGATCACCAGTGCAAATGTACAGCCTGTGTTGAGAGTTTAGCGTTCACCATCACCAATAAGATGATAGAAAGTTATAGGCTAGGAAGCAAACTTAGTGCATATTCCAAGGCTTAAGCTTGTATTTAACGAATGAATGAATGTATTAAATTAAATTAAACACAAGACTTACGCGCAAAGCCATTTTCTTAAGTTTGTTCATAGCAGAGAATTGCTTGAGGCGTGAAAGCACAGCAGAATCAAGAGGTTTATCTGGTGCAATTCTGTCATCTACAATCCAGGGATGGCCTGAGACAAGAACAGAACACTCGATCGGATGTTAATGAATAGCAGGATATTAGGATTAGTAAATGAATAGAGAAAAGAGAGGGAGAGAGGCGTGAGTGAGTGAGTGAGTAGTACTGACAAAGGACTTGGTGGGCAGTGAGCCTTTTGTTGGGGTTGCGGTCGAGCATTTTGCGAATGAGATCCTTGGCGCTTTGAGAAATAGAAGGCCACGGTTCAGATTCAAAATCAAGTTTTCCTTGGAGTATCTGTCGGAAGATGCCCATTTCACTTTCTGGAGGTAATCAATCATATTCATGAATCAGTCATTATGACATGTGAACTGGTAAATTGGTGATGTTGAAGCCAAAAGCAGAGACAAACGCAGAAAGTGGAAAGAAAACAGGTTAGTTAATTAAAAAAAAAAAAAAAAAAAAGGGTATTTACCAGCCCAAAAAGGAGGGACACCACTTAACAAGATGTACAAGATGACTCCAGCACTCCAAACATCCGCTTCGGGTCCATAATGCTTGCGCAGCACCTCCGGCGCAACGTAGTACGGACTCCCAACAACGTCAGAAAACGTTTCACCTATTGAATTTTATTTTATTTGATGATTCACTGTATCAATTGATGATGATGATATATATATAGCAGTAAATAATCATTTGATCATTTGATCATTTGATCATTTGACAGACAGAGAGACAGAGAGTACATGCTGAATACTAAGTAAGTACCCACCGGGCTTGTAGAAAACAGAGAGGCCAAAGTCAGTGGCCTTAAGAGCGGCGTCGTCGTCGGCAGAATCGAAGAGGAAGTTCTCAGGCTTGAGATCCCGATGGAAGACGCCGAGGGAATGGCAGGCCTCCACAACTCCGACAATAGTCTTGATGAGCTTAGCCGCCTCTCTCTCGCTGTAGTGGCCCTTGCGGACGATCCGATCGAAGAGCTCGCCGCCGTCGCAGAGCTCCATCACGAGGTGGACGGCCGCCGAGTCCTCGAAGGCCCCCCGGATGCGGACGACGTGGGGGTGCTCGGAGAGGTGGTGCATTATCTGAATCTCGCGCCAAACGTCGTCGTAGTCGTCGGGGCAGAGGAGCTTCCTCTTCGGGATGGACTTGCAGGCGAAGCGGGACCCACTGGAGTTATCGGTGCAGAGGAAGGTGGTGCCGAACTGCCCTTGCCCTAGCTTCTTGCCGAGACTGTACATTTCTCTCACATTTTGGGTTCTGTGCGGCAGCACCCAACCCACAGGAGGCGGAGGCGGAGGCGGAGGAGGATTCGATGAAGACGGTTTCTCTTTCTTCTCTGCTTCCATCGATTGATTGTTTAGCTTGATTGACGATCGTCGTCGTCGTCGTCGTCGTCTTCTTCTTCTTCTTCTTCTATTAGGAATCGCCTTATCATACAAGAAGACAAAGAAAAAAAAAAGAAAGAAAGAAACTCTTCTCCGTTCTATCTATCTTCAAAGACTTTCTTTTATTGCTTATTGAAAGGCAAGGGAGGCTTTCACAAAACCACTCTTGACTATTATTTACTTTTTTTTTTTTTTTTTTTTCCTGGAACTCCTCCCAGTAGTACTAGTTGTTGGTTGCCTTGCTTTCCCTTCCAGACACAAATATTATCAATCAATTATAAGGTCCGTTTATTTCGTCGATTCGAGTTTAGAATTTAAGTTTTGTTATAGTAAAAAGTTCTCAGAAGGGTTGCCTTGCTTTCCCTTCCAGACACAAATATTATCAATCAATTATAAGATCCGTTTATTTCGTCGATTCGAGTTTAGAATTTAAGTTTTGTTATAGTAAAAAGTTTTCAGAAGCAGTCATATTTAATTTTTTTACTACAGTAAAAAATTCTCACATAAAATTACATCTCAACTCGAATTACAAACTCGAATCAGCGAAGTGAACGGATCAAAATATATAATTATCGGTCTTTATTTTCGTTTTCTTTTCTTTTTTTTCTCTCTCTTTCCTAGTCACTTTCTCCTTTTCGATTCTTTTTTGCAATTAATATCCAAATTCAGTTTTAATTTTTCTTTTTCCTTTTTTTTGTTTTTTAATAGCTCGCTCTCGCTATCTCTGCCTCTCTAATATCCAGGTGTACAACTGCAGCAAAGACTTTTGAGGATTGAAATACTCTTCCTTGGTTGGCTCATCCAATTCTCTCCTCTCGTGCCTCCTTTCATTTCCTACACATGATCATTTATTATTATTATTATTAATCATCATCATTATTGTTGCTTTTTTGCCCATTCTCCTCTCCGCGTCATTTCAATTCATTCATTTCAGTATTCGGTATTTTGATATTTTCAAATAAAAAAGGGCTTCGGTGGCTTGGCTTTCTAATATTTACCAGTTACCACCAAAAATTCCAATCCCACCAAAAAAAAATAAATATATTTCATTTAAGAAGTTATTCCATTAAAATTATTGAGATACCACTACGCACTGCACTGGCTAGAAAAAAAAAAAAAAAAAAATTAAAAAAAAGTAAAGAAAAAGCGGGACCATAATTAGAAAAAAAAAAAAAAAAGTTAACTTTCAATTTTGGGTAATTGACACCATTAGTCTCCAAATTTTTTAATATGTGACAGTTTAGTCTCATTTTTTTAATTTTGATAAAATAGTCCCCAAACTCTTTAAACTTTGACAATTAAACCCTTTCCATTCAAATCCGTCAAGTTTTTAATAAAAATGATCATGTGTAGTGCATGTGATATAAAATAACATCAACTTATATTTTTAACAAAAAATAAAACTAAAACACATGAAAAGAGAAGAAAAATATGTCTGTAAGAACTAATACCCAGATCCACGAATAGAAAAAAATCAACAAATTAGATACTCAAAGCAATCTAAAAAAAATCAAAAATTCAAACTGTAATCAAGTTCATATCTCTATATCTAGCATAGAGAGGGGAGCGTAGAGAGCATAGTTGGAAAAAAAAATAAACAAAAAAAAAATCCAAACGACCGTCCATGGCAAACAAAGGTCCCGTTTATTTTACTGATTCAAATTTAAAATTTGAGTTTTGTTACAGTAAAAAACTCTCAGAAGAAGTCATATCTAACTTTTTTACTAGAGTTATAAACTCTCATATAAAGTCGTATCTAATCTCAAATTAAAAACTCGAATCATCAAATTAAACGGGTCTAAAGTATGATAATTCAGAGTCAGAGCCAATATTCTCTTTTTCTTTCTTTTTATTTTTTTATTTTTTTCTCCGTCTCTTTTCTTTCTTTGAACTACGGAAAAAAAAAAGAAGTTTATAATAAATACGCATCCTATGTATTATGATTTTATGTGCATTCGGATCATAAATAGATCATTTATCATATATCTTACCATTATAATTAAATTTACAAATTCCAGTACCATACTGAAGCCGTTGTTGACAGAATCATTACGGTTTCGTTCATTTTATCGATTCGAGTTTTTAATTTTATATTTTTAATAATTAAAAACTCTTAAAAAATATCACATCTAACTTTTTCAATTATAATTAAAAGTTCTCAAAAAATATCGCTATCTCAACTCGAATTTACAAAGCGAACAAGACAAAAAAGTATAGAAGGATTCCACATGTACACACTCATCAAAGTGGAGAAGAACAGACGAAAGAAAAAAAACTTACATGCTCACCCATGTTAATTCCTTCCTCATTTCCATTCATTCATAAACGTAGGCAACATCCAAGGTTAGGTGTGTCAAGAGAGTTGAGAAATTTTAAGTACCCAGAAAGCCATAATGTAAAACACAAAATAATAATAATAATAAATAAGTACAATGATCTTGGGAATAATTGGGGGTGCTTCAATGGGGGATTCACGCGAGGGAACTGTGCGACATGCCTAGAGCTGCTCGGAATGCGGCGATCCGTGATAGATTTTGGTTTACGGCGACGCGGATTTGGCGGTGGATCTGACAAAGTTCAACTCAGTCAAGCTCGTCGCCAACCTAGCATCTTGTTAACCATACGGGAATAATTCTTTTAGCGAGCGCCGGCGCTTCTTCGACGCACTTTATCAGTGCTTATTCCTAACAGCGATCAGATCCACCAACTCATCGCCCAAGGGCCGCCCCAAATCTGCCAATTCATGTTGTCGGCGGTTAACTCTTCACCCCATCAAATTCATAACTTCTCATACTTCATTATGCAACCAAGGTTGCTAGTATGGAGATGAAATTATCATGTGTAATTTGGTACACGACGGAGAATTACAAAGAATTAACTTAGAAATGGTGTATTATTATAGATTTGGCTCTTTAACCATTTTTTTTATCCGATCCGTCTTAAACTTCTTTTTCCTCATTTTTTCTTTTTACTTTCCTGATGATTGTAAAAGAACGGTATTTTAGCCTTTTCGATGTGAAAAGCTCACTTTTAAATGCTACTTGTACACAACCGTTCATAAACTAACGGATATTTGAAGGTCGTTTAGAGTGCGTTTAAAATAAGTATTCGTGTCATGATTTAAATCATAATTCGTGATTCACTATAATATTTTTTTTACATAAACTGAAAATAATTCTAAATTATGATTCTGAATATATAAACTAAACGTCTCTTATTGAAAAATTCTTTCCACAATGAAAAGCTAATTTCTGTTTCCTGAGAAAAAAGAAAATAATAGCTATAAGAATAATGTTCTTAAGTTCTCTAAAAAAAATTCCCTACCAAACAATAAAAATGGAATTAATTAACGCACTAAACCTTCCCAATCCACTACAACTAGTACACAAATTAACAGGAAAATTTGAAAACTATAGGCCGTTTAGTAACATTTTCAAAATAATTTTATTTTCAATACAAAAATAAAAATAAAATTATTTTAAAAATTATTTTAAAATCAATTCTGAAATTACATTTGATTAATTTTTAAAAAAATTATTTTAAATATAATAAAAAATAAAATCCTATTTGATTATAATTATTAATTAATATATTATAATATTATTAATAAGTACTAAAAAATAAAAATAATTTTTAACCCTTTTTTAATTCTTTTAAAAAATTATTCTCATTATTTTTTATTTTTATTTTCAAAATATTTACTAAATAAATACAATTTGTAAATATTTTTTTCCGTATATTAAAAGACGTGAAAAAGATTTTAAAAAACAAACAATAATAAAAAACAATGTAGTGGTGCACCCCTCGCTCTTTAGTTCTGAGACAGACCGACAAACTTTGCATAAATACTACTAAAAGTTCTCGAGAAACGCATAATAAAAGACATCAGGGTATACATGTTCCTTAACTAAAAGTTCAATGCACAATTTTTTCTCCAAAAAAAAAAAAGCTTAATGCACGTGATCGCACACGTGCAATAGCAGAGAGGAGAATATTTCGAATCTGCTGTAGGATCCACTGCATCTTGCTTTTTGGGCCCACCCCGTTCCCGTGACTAAGAACTTGATACTTCATTACTTATTACTTTGCTTGCTTATAAGAAAAGAAGCATTATACACATACATACATACATATATATATATATAGTAGAAGTAGAGTAGAGCATGCATACTGGTACCATGTATTTCTAAACATTAATCTGATCAATTATACAGTTACAAATATAGTGCTCATATATGGAAAAAAAAAAAAAAAAAAAAAAAAAAAAGGAAAGCAAGATAAAGAGTAGGAGTTTCACATGTTCAAATAAACACAAACTCATCCCACAGTAATCCAAAACAAATTTCATTGACAAATCAAATTCTAGTTTGTAAAAACACCACAACTTGGAAACTGCACATAATTTTCTTCTCTTTTTTTCTTCAACTAAAACTTCATATAAATTACTTTAAGAAAAGAACTGCCTATAAATTTCGTTTTTCAGGGGGAGGGGGCAAAAAAACCGAGTCAAACTAAGGTCCAAGTCCAGAAAAAGTAGGCACTTAATACTTGAGCTATACTCAAAATCATATACTGAAGGTGATGGGGAAGAAAAAAGATGATCTAACAATGACCAGCTTGCAATAACTTAACCATCAAAATTCCGAACGATATTACTACGATGTCTCAAAGGACAAAAATTTACTTCTATACACATACTCATTCTCAATTCTCCAAAAAAAACAAAAACAAATAAAAACATTCACAAGTTCAACTCACCAAGAGTTACCAAAACATAATTTAGCTTTTAGATAGTTGATAAAGTTAAACCATAATGTCAGATAGTTGATAATTTAGCTTTTGTTTTAAACCATTCAATCCTACTAGTACTAGTTAGTGGTTGCATTTGAAGTTGAGGCATCATGTTTTAAGGCAACTTAGAAGAAGATCTGAATCCTAGGCTACTTAAGGTGACTAAGGTTCTCTAATCTAGGAACGAAAAAAAAAAAAACTGATTAGTGATTTCTTTCTTCTAGAGCTAGAAGATGAAGCGCCCCCCAAAGGGGTTTTAAGGTTTTGATGACTGCCTAATGATATTGGTAGATTTAGATAACTCATTCAGCTTCTGTTCCATTTTAGCCTTCCAATTAAACAACTCTAGAAACATTTCCTGCCACCAAAAAAAAAAAAAAAAAAAGGGCAAATAAGACTACAAAAATTGCTTATTGAGAAGAAAACCGCAAAGCAATACTATTACCTGACACTTAAAAGGTGAGTTATCAGACCACGAATTGACAGTTGTAGAAGAATCTGGGGTAACATTGACATGATGATCTTCCCTTGGATTCTTGAGTACAAACTCCTGGTCATCTCTGTGGTTGCAATGGATATGGCTTAGAAATCAATTATTCGCAACAGTTTTCAATTAAAAAACTCTTGAAAAGATTGAGACTAGCAGCTTACTTACTTATTTGAATTCATCATATCTTTGTTGATTCGCTCCAGCTCTCTTGCAAAACCCGAGCCCTGAGATGGGCTATCGCCAGGCTGAAATGAAAGGGGCAGCGATGAGAAAGGATCTTGCATCACAACCTCCTGTTCGACATTAACCAGGTTGTCGGTGCTATCAAACCAAGGTAAAAGTTCATTTCCCTGAACAACATCATCCAGCTTCGTGCTTTCTAACCAATCTTCCCATCCTTCAGAAACTCGAGTGCTGGAGGCAGGATGTTGCTTGCTTTCCTGTGTACTACTTAGCAAACTTCTGATATCTGCCAGCTGTTGCTCGAGTTCGGCTTTCCAAGCAAATAACTCCTCATACATGTCCTGTTAGGTAAAGAGAAAGTAGATTCAAATGAGATGGAATTCAAACACACAATACACCATTCTGTTCAACAGAAAAACACTCCAGAACCTGCATGCTCTTCCAAGAACTTAAAATCACTTTCAGGTTTTGATCAGTCTCAACTTTCCACTTCACAATTTCCTTGAACATTTCCTGCCAGTGTTTTGCATAGAGCAATTGGGTTTTAGCAAGCAAAAGGAGTGATCTCAAATCATGTTCTACAAAAGACTGTTGGTGGAATTAATGTGATTTATATCTTCTATTTTTACAAGAAAAAATATAAGAAGCTTTACGGACCAATTGGGGTTTTAAAGCTACTTACCCCAAATTGATTGCCTTGAGATTGCTCTTTCTTCTTTGACAACAGCTCCTGCATATCACTTTATATGCAGAAGCAGCAACTTAGAAAAAGGCATGAGTAATTATCAACAGTATTTTCTAAGGAACTGAAGCATCATTGTTCAACTACCTCTTCATTTTGTTCAGCTCTGCCTTAAGCAGCTTCATTTCTTCAGCAGAAACAGAATCCTCATATGGCCTCAACCCTATTCCTGAGGGTGGAATCCAGTATGGATCCAGCACACCGGCCTGCTGTCGTATGTTAGCGAGGTCAGCATTCTCAAGCCAGTACTCCATGATTCCATTGCGGCTAAACCAGCGCCGAAAACGCTCAGCCCCACCTGGCGCGACTTTTCCATCAATGTGCTTCAGTAGATGGTCTAGCAGACCCGTGTCGCCTATGCATTTACGAGCCGCCATTCTGAGTGCGGGTCTGGTTATGGGATTCTCAAATGTTGCTCCTTCAGCCTTCAAAATCTCCAACATGCTTTGCTCCGCCAGCTTATACCTGCACGCTTATAAGTAAAGAGCATGACCGGAAACCATCACCTGGCAAAAAGGTGAATGCATAACAAATAATCACAAGTCTTTTTTCTACCTCTCATCAGACCATCTGACTTGGATTTTTGAGCGACGCTTGCAGCTACTCCAACTCCTCTTACCGTGCAGAGAGGCTGCTTTCATTTCTTTAAGTTGAGTTTGGTCAAGGCGCTTCCTCTTTGAAAATTCGGGTATTTGAAGAGGCTCGGTTTTCACGAGCCGAGATGCTGCGTCTTCATGTAAAGGCTTCTTATCCTCGTATTCACGCTGCTGCTGCTGCTGCTGCTGCTCAGCCTGGCTAAGCATCACAACGGTAGTAGTATGCCTAACGCCCCGCCCTGTCATATTCTCAGTTCTTGGTTGGTAACGGTAGTATCTGTATCAAATTCAAAACCAATTCAAACGCTTTTTGCAACTGCTTCAAGTTCAAGAGACCATAGCATGTCTCTGTAGTCTAGTGTAATGTTTCATTCCAATTATACAATTAAATTAAACATTATGCCATGGCCACGGACTAATGCATGTGCAACTTGTAATTTATTGTCTAAGCTAAATGATTACCAGGCCATAAAACACACACACATCGTTTGACTCGTCCAATAAGTTAATCGCCTAAAACTATCTTCGAAATTTAGGGTTCTGAAAGAACTTTGAGAAGAGAACTAATTTCCGAATGCGTTGGTTTGATCAGAAAACAAAGGGAGGGCTGAACATAAGGCAGTCATTGGATAATCACAAAGTCAAAAAAAAAAAAAAAAAAAAAAAAAGGTTCAAGGAAGTGAAAGCATTGGCGTAGTGAATGAGGGAGAAGAAGCAGAGGAAACTGAGAGATGCAGGAAAAAAAAAAAAAAGAAAAAGAAAAGAAAACCCTCAAAGACACAGTGACAGACGTTTGGCTTGGTTGGGGCCGAAATGTTAAGCGCTGAAAGCGGCGTAAAACCCTAAAAATTGTTCTTCTTAAACCAAAACAAAAAAAAAAAAAAAACAACAACCACCACCCACAAAAAAACAAAAATGGAGGAAACAGAGAGAGAGAGAGAGAGAGAGACCTCGTTGGTGGTTTAGGTGGTGAGGAGCAGCAAAAGCAAAAGCATTATGGCAAATGCAATTTGTTGCGGAGACTGCAGTTGCGTTCCGCAAAATTATTACAACGGAAAGATGGAAAGTCCTAAAGCCCTAAACCGTCGATTTTTCCTCAACCCTAAACCCCACCTAGGGTTTACAAAAAAATCGTAAAACTGAAACCGACCGATAATAATTGAAGAAACTAAAAAATACGGCGCCACATAGAATCGAAGAAATTCAATTCGGTATGGTGGTGTAATTCCGGTTCGGTTTTGATTATGGCTTTAATGTTCGGCTAAAAACCGAACCGAACCATTTTTTTAAATTTCTAATCTAATTAATTAGTAATTACTTGAAGTCTTGAACTCCTTAGTCCTCTGTAGTATGTTTTTGCCGAGCCTCACAAATCATCAAGAGTCCAAGACATTTAGGCAAGATATTAGTCACTTAGTTGTTTTTTTTTCTGATTTAGTTTGTTTCTCCATTCCAACTATTGAAGTTCATTTAGGCAAGATATTTGGTTAATTGGTTCTACCAATTACAAAGTAAGAGTAATTGGTTAGGCCGTTAGGGTCACTGGATCAGGTTGAATTTTGGTTTGATTTGGTACAATTTTGCTTTGGATTTTGGTAATTTAAGATGTCTGCAATTTGCTTCATATGACATTTACAGAGCCGAAAGATTCTAAGATTGCACAAATTAATATTTAAAACTCGACCAAATTAAAACTATCAATAATATGGTTAATGTATAAATTGTTAGGGCTTTATTTTATAGAGTAGACAACGTAATCTCTCGTCTTAACTAGACAACGTAATCTTAGGCAAATTCATTCTTGTTGATGTCTTCATCAGAAAATCAACAAGAGGTAGGGTCTCAGTCTACTCAAAATGAAAGAGAAATTACTGAAACACGAGAGATAACTGAGGAAGAGGGAAAAGGTACTAAGAAAAAGAAGTGCGCCCGGTTTGGCAGCATTTCACGAGGGACGAAAAAAGTAAGAGGGCTACTTGCAAGCATTGCGGCGCCACTTATGCCGCTGATTCGAAAAAGAATGGCACGTCTACAATGAAGAACCATATACAAAGTTGTTGATGAATCCAAATAATGAAAACAAACAAAAGACCAACCAATTTACTAAGAAGACCGACGTATATGATAAGGACACTGCTACTAGTAATATGACACTAAGAGATTGGTCTAAGGAAGGGTATAAGAGAGCCGTCACGGAGTATATTGTATTGGATGAGTTACCATTCTGACACGTGGAAGGTAAAGGTTTTAAGTGATATTTAGCATACTTAAATCCGAGAGTGTTTGACATTTCAAGGATAACAATTGCGAGGGATGTCTACCATATGTTTTTGGATGGGAAGAAGAAGTTGAAGAAGGTATTGGGAAAACAACGAGTGTGTTTGACGACTGATACTTGGACATCAATTCAGAACATCAATTATATGTGTTTGACTGCTCATTGGATAGATGAAGAATGGAATATGCAGAAAATGATCATTCATTTCATCCAAGTTCTGAATCATAAAGGAGAAACAGTTACACAAAGATTTTGGCTTGCCTTAATGATTGGGGAATAGCTAGGTTATTCACAGTGACTAGTGCTGGAACTTCGGGTCGGCGGGCCGCCCGAAGCCCGAATTTTTTCGGGCTCGGGCGGGCCGGCCCAATTCCCGCCCGTCCAAGCAAGAAATTCGGGTTCGGGCTCGGGCAGCCCGGATTTGACATGTCCACCCTTGCCCGCCGCCGTCTAACCACCGTATACCGCCGTCCGCCGGGATTTTTTTGCATTTTTCCGACCAAGCCCGAACTGCCCGACCCGAAAATTGCCCGAAAATTGGGTGTGCCCGAATTGCCCGACCCGAAGCCCGAATTTTTGAATTTTGCCCGAATTTTTCCCGCCTGCCCGACTTGCCCGACCCGCCCGAGGTGCCCGAATTACCCGAAAACGACTAGGTTTTTGAATTTTTACCCGAATTCGGCCCGAAAACCCGAGTTGCCCGAACTGCCCGAATTGCCCGATTTGCCCGAAAACGGCTAGTTTTTTTAATTTTGCCCGAAAACCCGAACTGCCCGAGTTTGCCCGACTACCCGAACCCGAATTTCAAAAAACTAGCCGTTTTATCCCGTTTTTTTTGAAAAAAAATCATTTTTTAACCCCAAAATTTCCCTATAAATACCCCTCATCCCTCACACATTTTTCTCACTCAAACTCTCTCAATCCCTCTCAATCTCTCTCAATCTCTCTCAATCTCTTTCAAGTTCTCTCAATCTCTCTCAATCTCTCTCACAATTTTTCTAAAGCTCTCTCTCTAGTGTCTATCAAATTCATCTTATTTTTTTTATAATGGATCCTTTTGGTTATAGTGGTATTCCCGTTGATGCCCAACACAATGTAGAAGAAGGGCAATTTCCCACTAATGAGTTTGTTACGCAGCAAATGCAATCTACTAATCCAAGCCATGGTGGACGTACTGGAGGTCGTGGTCGCAATAGTGGGCGTGGAGAAGCGGCAGCAAGTGCGACTGCGTCTGCGTCTGCGTCGGCAAGTGTTGCAACCTCCAGGAGAAAATGCAAGCGTACCTCGACAGTTTGGGATCACTTCGACATAATTGACGAGGTGGATAATGAAGGTAACACTAAACATATAGCTCAGTGTAAATATTGTTTATCTAAATTACAAGGCGACACTATTCACGGCACCACACACTTGAGACGACACTCTGAAAAGTGTCTTCAAAAGCTTAGCCAATCTAGCGGACCCGAACTCCGCCAAACACAATTATCTTTTGATCGCGCAACCGGTGGTCTAACCACTTGGAAATACGATCCGCAAGAAGATCGTATGGAAGTTGCGCGAATGATAGCTGCTTTAGATCAACCACTTAGTTTTGTAGAGCATCCTAATTGGCAACGATATATTAAGGTTGTACACAATCCTAATGCACAGTTCACTTCAAAAACTACTCTTAGAAAAGATTTATTAAAATTATTTAAAAAAGAAAAAGATGCATTAATAAACCTTTTACACTCGACTAGCGGGTGCGTTGCGTTAACGGCAGATATTTGGTCTGCCATTGCCAATAAAGATTATTTAGCTGTAACCGGACATTACTTTAAAGGATTTGATTTAGATAAGAGAATATTAGGTTTTAAATGTGTTCTAGGATCACATAGCGCAGATTTAATATATAACACAATTTTAAATGTAATTGATGAATTTAGTTTAAGAGATAAAGTAATGGCTATAACATTAGATAATGCTAGTGCCAATACAAAAGCAATTGAATTTTTTGAAAATGATTTAAGTCTATTCGGTGACGGTACTATTTTCCACCAACGTTGTGCATGTCATGTAATCAATTTAATAGTTAAATCCGGTTTAAAAGAAATGGGTAATCACATTAAAAGAATTAGAGATAGTCTTGCATGGATTCAAGGTAGTAACCAAAGACAAGAAGATTAGTTTA
>NW_010361025.1:59046-72358 GCF_000414095.1 Morus notabilis | reverse complement strand
CAATTCGGGCGGGCTCGGGCCGCCGAATACAAGCCCGCGGCCCGTTCAAGGTGAAATTCGGGCTCGGGCGGGCGGCCCCAAAATCTCGGGCGGGTCGGGTTCGGGCTCGGGCAAATCCTCGGGCTTTTCGGGCGGTCGCGGGCGGCCCGTCCAAAGTTCCAGCACTAACAGTGACAGTACACAATGCATCATCGAATGATGTGGCTATAGACAGGTTGAAGATAAAAGTTAAAGATATCCCCAATTTTCTCGTCTTAGATGGTCTGACGCTACACATGTGGTGTGTGTGTCACATTCTCAACTTGATTGTTAATGATGAGCTCACGGACTTAGCATATTCTATTGCAAGCATCCGCAATGCAGTTAGGTATGTGAGGTCCTCACCACCACAGTTTAAGAAGTTTAAGGAGTTCATGAAGGAAGAAAACATCAGCTCAACTGCCCTATTGTGTTTGGATGTGAAAATGAGGTGGAACTCAACATACTTAATGTTGGATACCTCTTTCAAGTTTATCCCAGTTTTTGAGAGATTGCTTATGAATCAAAACTATTGTGCGTACTTTGAAGAAGTCATAAAGAATAAAAAGATGGAGGGTCCACCAATTGAGACGGATTGGGACAATGCAAAGGTTAGGGAAGTTTTACACTTTGACGAAGAAGTTCAGTGGTTCATATTATGTCACTTCAAACTTCTATTTTAAAGATATTTGTGCTGTCAAACGAGAGTTGATTACGTTAGAGGAGTGTGATGATCCTCTTTTGAATGAAATCGCAACGATGACGAATAAGAAGTTTGATAAGTATTGGGGAAATGTGGAGAAAATGAATCACATGATGTTTCTTGGCTTAGTTCTTGATCCAAGATATAAGTTGGATTATCTTGCACTTGTCTTCAAGTGTATTTATGATGATTTGACATCTGACACATTGTTAAGCGGGGCTAAGGACACATTGCATAGATTGTATAAGGAATATCATGATCGGGCTCCTCCTCCACCTTTAGCTCCTTGTCGTCCCCCCTCTAACTCTACCGTTGGCCAACCACAATTTTCACTGCCGGTTAAAGCTCGAGTTAGAAATACAAGGTTAGCTCACTCGTCAGAAACTTCTTCTGATTCTACTTCAAGTCGTTCAACAATTACGACCTGTAGTGAACCCACATCAATGCCGGTTATTGATGATGAGATCGAGGCCATGTTTAGAAAGTAAAAGATGAGCGGGGACGGTGCAAATGTGCAGAAGAATGATGTGGATATGTATTTATCTGAGCAATGCGAAGAGCTAGTAGATGACAGTTTTGACATCCTAGGTTGGTGGAAAGTCAATGCTCCTAGGTATAAGGTCTTGTCCCAAATTGTTAGAGATGTGCTTGTAGTTTCAGTTTCGACGGTTGCATCTGACTCAACTTTTTCTACCAATCGTCGCATTCTTGATCCTTTTAGGAGTTCATTGGCTCCTAGGATGGTGGAAGCACTTATTTGCTTGAAAAATTAGTTGAACGCGAAGGATGAAGAATATAAACCTGTGGTTCTTAGGTAATATATGGACGAGGTTAAATCTTTTGTAGATTGCTATCATGTTGTCTAAGGTAATATTAATAATGATTTTACATACTACACATACTTGTAATTATATCTTTTTTATTCATTTCATGTAATATGTAAATTAATTTATAATTTCCTTGTAGATGATGGTGATGTTGTTTCTACTCCAACATGTTCAAAGGACGAAAGCACTCAAGTAAATAATGCGGAATCTTTTAAAAGACCCAAGTAAGATAATTAAAATTATATATATTTCATCTTTTTTCCATTATATATTCCATTTCATTTACTTAATTTTAATTTTCTATTGTAATGATACATATAACAATATAATGAATTTGGATTTGGATGAGGATGAGGATGAGAGAAAATAGGAGGTTTATGAGAAGTTGAAAATGAACATTAATACAACTTTTTTAATTATACTTTGGACTTCTTAATTTCTTATACCAATTTAGATGTTTTTTACACTTGTGTTGTGAACTTTGAACATTAGTATTGTTTGTAGTGACTTTCTAATTTGTACTTTGAATTTTGGACATTGGATTTGGATATTTTGTGTTTGTGGTGTTATCAATTTAGATGTTGTGCTTTGTATTCATTTATTATGATTACAGGTTTGCATAGAATGAAAGTTTTACATTTTTTCACATTTTCTAGTAAAAAAATGCAACTGAAGATGTTGGTAGCCTGATGGTTAACTGATGGTTATCGTCCTGATTACCAAAACTGAAAATCGACCGAAACTGAAGTCCGGTTAACCGAACCGAATACTGCCTTCTGTGGTTCGGTTTCGGTGCATGTTTTTAGAAAACTGACATGGTCGGTTCGGCCACTGAACCGACCAAAACTAGCAGTTCCCCCCCTCCCTTTCTCTCTGTCTCATCTTTTTCTTTTTATTCTTTTCTTCTCGTTTTTTTTTTCTAATTTTCATAACCAATTAGAAATTAGAAGAATATTACCGCTTTCCATTTTTCTTGTTTAGCATAGAAATTGCTTTACGTATTTTCATTTGAATACTTGTTTTTAAAAAAAAAAACTTTAAAAATGTGACTTCTTTTTTTATTTTTTGAAAATAAAATAAGTTTAGTGAACTTATTTTTGTTTTCAGTTTTCATTTTTAATTTACTGTCAAAAATATATTTATGTGAAACTAAAACATACGAGTTCTGTTTGGTTCAATGGTTTAAATTTTGTTAGTTTGAAATTTTTTATTTGAACAGAAAATTCAAATTGTGTGGTTTAAATTGACGTTTGGACGTGTAATTAAAGTTTGAATTTGAACTTGTGTTTGGTAGGTATGAAAAGCAGAGAGAGTTGACACTTTTTAATGTTCAAAAATGGTTTGAACGATTGAACTTGAGGGGAGCTAAACTCTAAGTTGGGTTATTTAACTCAGCTCAAACAAAAAATATAATTCAGACTGCATGCTTACTAAACGCCAATTCAAACAATGCTCATTATTCAAACTGAGTTGAACTGAACTAAATTAGTGAAACAAGCGGGAGCTAAGTCTGATCGTATATATATTTTAAAAAATTGCATTTTCTATATAAAATCTACAAGTCTACCTGTTTTTGTAGGGTCCACTGACAATTGGGTCAAGTTGGGTCCTATGATCATTGTGGCACATTTTTCTTTCACACCCCACATTGGCCGAGTTAGGTTATCCATTTTTATACTTTAATCGTGAAGATATAAATAACAGAATTATCACAACAACCAGTCTTAAAGGCGACTCCAACTCTTAAACAATCACTTTAGAGACAATGAGTTTGTTCTTTTGAAGTGTAACTTGAGTGTACACATTTAAACACAAACTCAAAATATATTCTCAATTCAAATCACAACTCAAATGTGTACATCCAAACACAAACTCAAGTTATAACTCAAACTCAACTCAAGATCATCACTCAAGTCACCCTAAATAAAAAATGTAAAAGAACAACCCCTTTGTTACTCGAGTAGAGGGAGAGAGGATGAACTCAAAATTGGCCGAGTAACTCGAGTTCATTTCTGAGTTTGGTTTCGAGTAAGCCAATGCTGAACTCATACTTAGGCTGAATTCATCACTTGAGTGGACCTTTCTTGAGAGAATTCATCCAATTGAACAATCCCGATGATTCTTGAAAATGATTTTCCCGCAGCGGTACAACATCAACGACTTTGTCTTGTTCACGAGAATATTTTTTTGTGATGGAGTCAAAATCTCAAAGAATCAATAATTTTTCTTCTTATTTAAAAAAAAAAAATTGTTACGGTATCATATATCATATATTTGTAGTAAATGTCATTTGCCAAAGAATCAAAAATTTTTTTTTTTATTTAAAAAAAAAAAATTGTTACGGTATCATATATCATATATTTGTAGTAAATGTCATTTGCTACAATTTTATTGTGAAATGCCCAATTCCTACATAGTACAAATTTCCAAATATTAAGTTACAAAATTTAAATTTAGTAGATAATTTTGAAAAAAGAAAGAAAAATCCCAGTAACCGTTTAAAAATTTTGGATATATTTTTTAAGATTTGCTTCGGATATAAATTCTTTCTTCTTTTGAAAAGGGATATTTATAACAAAAATTTCGATGTCAGCGAAGAGATAACAGTTTTTAGTTTAATTTATATATGTACATTACATTATTACTTTATTTCTGACACATAAAATAGGAATTAATTTTAATAAATATTTTTTTTATTAATATAATTATTTAATTAAAAAATAAAAATAAAAATTTTAACCTACGCAAATTTAAAAAATATTTATCAAGATTACCCGTTGCTTCTTCCGCTCGGGCGTTCATTCTCGCATTACAAATTTTATTTTAATTTTTTTTCTCTTAGGGAAAAAAAAAAAAAAATCTCAGTAGAAGGAGAAGCCCTGAAGCCGAGGCGAGGGAAGCCAAAAGCAAATAGAAATTATCTTTTTTATCCTTTTTTTTTTTTTTCTTCTTCTGGTTTTAGTTAACTTAGATCGAATCGGAGAAGAACAAGAAGAAGGAAAAATGGCGCCGCCAGCGGCGGAACGAAGAGAGCAGCAGCAGCCGCAGCAGCAGCAAGGTGGATTTGGACAGAGCATCACCGGAATAATTAGGATCGCGGTGTTCTGGTACTTCGCGTCGAAATTCTTCTCTCCGAATTCAAAAGGACGCCCTTCCGATCCATCTGTTTTGATGTCGAATCTGTTTCAAAAGGGAGAGCCTTTGGACATGTGGCTCTACGTCTCGGAGAATCACAACTTCACCGATTTCTCCGACGAATCTGCTCTTCTCTGGCAGCAGACCAATATCCCTTACGCCGTCTGGGGTCCTGATTCTACGAGAACTCTCTCCGTCAAATATCATCCCTCTCTGCGTCTGAAGCAGAACGGAAGCCTCTACGCTCACGTCTTCTTTGCGCGTTCTGGTTATCCTCCCGATCCAAGTGATCCCGAGTATCTTCCTCTTGCTACTTTTGGACGCACTCATCGTCAGTTTCTTCTTCTTCTTCTTCTTTTGCGACCCCAAGAATAGAACTATGTCTGTCTTGTCCGTCTGATTTGGGAATTTTGGTTTTGATTTGACTTTTCAGCTATCGTGACTTACCTTCCCAAGTCCAAATCCGATAAGAGGAGGAGCTTGTTGCGGGGGGATTCCAACTCTAAAGCCTCTGCTGATGCTAATGATAATCGTCAACCTCACACCCTAACTCAAGTATCTATTTATTCCCTTTCCTTTTAATTTTAATATTTAATTAATTAATTAATTAATCAATGTTTTTTAAAGCAGTTGTTGTTGTTGTTGTTGTTGTCATTTGTTCAAATGAAATTTAATTTTATGTGACGGTGGTGGTGGGTTGCTTTAGGTTGCCGATGACACTGAAGATGATGGCCCTGTCACTGTGGAGTGGATTTCTTATTGGAAACCCAATATTACTATCAATTTGGTTGATGATTTTACTAGGTATTTTTCTTCTTATTATTATGAATTTCTGCCTAATGAAATGAAATGAAATTCTCTATCAAGTTTTCTCGGATTCCAAACCGTGATTAGTTTAGTTTAGGGATGTTCAACGTTTGTTGCCGGCTGCATATATCATATATGCTATTAGATATATCATCTAGGAGTAGGACCGACGTTTGTTTGCTGATACATAGCTCCCGATATAACAACTTCTTCAGCAATTCATCCAATGGGGATGCTGTTGTAAAACTAAAATGCTGTCGTGGCGATTATAATTTATATGACCTATACTATTCCTATTTGTTAGGGTATGCAGCGGTTTATTTAGTTGACGGGAAAACATTTCCTTCTCTTTTATATTGATTGTTTTTCATTGACAGCTAGCTTCATGAGATTTTATGTTTCACTTGTGAGGTTTCATTTTAGTTGTTACATAATTTATTGCTGAGTTTTTCCCTCCTTCCCGTTTTGCAGATATCCTCCTAATGCTGTGCCGCCTAACATTGCTCCTTGTATCCTTGACCTTTTATGCTCTTTGCTAATCTACATTTAATTGCTGGGGGTGGAACTTGGAAGAAGTTTGTCTGGTGATGCTGATTGCATCCTTTTCTCTTTTCATAACAGATGTTCAAATCTAAGAACCCCTTTCCGATTTGTTTGTTTATTTAAGTAGATACTTGTTTGTAAGTCAAATTAATTAGGTCTTAATCTTGCCAAGATACTACTTGGTGGTGGTCACGCTTTGAGTTCCTTAATTTTAGATTTGCAGACTTGAATGTTGAGCCTAGTTCAGGGAACTATTACCCAGCCGTTTTTTTCAACGAGTTTTGGTTACTCCGAGATAAATTGATACAGTTAAATGAAACGGTCACTGAGCTACCCCTTAATCTGGAGGTGGGTCCCATAAGCATGACCAAGTGGCAGCTGTTTTTGCAGATTGATCAGTCTTTCCAGATTCATCGTAGTTATGGAAGCATGCTTGAAGGAGAGGCTGATGAACTGAAGGTATATGCTGTTCTTTTCAATGCTGATGACATATTTGTGGAGTTTAAATATCTGCTTTTGGTTTGTGCTTTATATGGTTTTTGGTATTGGACCAGTATTTGAAATTAAAAATTATCTTTTTTTCCACCACTTTTTTTATTTTTTTTTAAGGAATTTCACCACATGACGATTTTTCTTTTTTATTTTCAGAATCTGATTAATTGTAATGTTTTCAGAGAGTATTCTTGGAAGGAAATCCTTACCTCCTGGCAATCACCATGGTGGTCTCCCTACTTCATTCTGTGTTTGACTTCTTGGCTTTCAAGAATGGTGAGTGTTTATACCCTTGGGATCAAACTTTATTTGATAAGAGAGTTGACAATTGAGATATTGCAACAGCTAACCAGTCTAATGTTCCGACAGATATACAATTCTGGAACAAAAATAAGTCGATGGAAGGACTCTCAGCAAAGTCTGTTATTGTGAGCTTCATAAGTCAGCTAATAGTGTTCCTGTATCTACTTGACAATGATACATCTTGGATGATACTTGCAAGTTCTGGAATTGGCTGCTGCATTGAGTTTTGGAAAATTGGGAAAGCTATGCACATTGAGGTATCAAATTTAACACAATCATCTTATTTCCATGTCTTGAATAATTGATAATACTGCATCCGTACGCTATGAAATGGCCATTTTCTCTGACATTTGAGACAGCAATCTCTCCAAATCAGAAAATGATATGTTGGATTTATGCGCGCGCGCGCGCGTGTGTGCGTGTTCATGAGGTGCCAAAGACAATCAGCTAGATGTATCTTTGCTACATACAAGGTTGAGTGCATGTGTGTGTGAAGCTATTGTAATAGACCTGTTATGCAACTGAGTTTGGAAGGTTTTCACATGTGGCACACCACTTTTCTTATATTCAAATCTCTGCATGTTTGACAGTAACTCACTGTCCAATTAATTCGCTTTGTGTAGAAGATTAGGCTATATTTTTACTTTCCTTCGGCATGCGCAGATTGATAGATCTGGGAAGATCCCCATGTTGAGGTTCCGAGACCGTGAGTCTTATGCCGGAAATAAGACAAAGGAATACGATGACATTGCAATGAAGTATTTGTCCTATGTGCTCTTTTTCCTTGTTGCGTGTTCCTCTGTTTACTCGCTCATGTACGAGCGTCATAAGAGTTGGTATTCTTGGATTCTCTCTTCTCTCACGAGCTGTGTTTATATGTTTGGTGGGTTTACTCTTTCTCCGTCTCCTCTGCCTGCTTGTTACTCTTCTGAACTTGTTTTAACAGCTTGATAAATCTTGTTTATGAACTTGTTTTGACAACTTGAAAAATCATATATATAATTCACGAGTAAAAACACATATTTCTTCTATGATCTAAAAGTTGTCACCTGAGAGTTTAACCATTACTGGGTGTGAGTTTAACCATTACTGGGTTTCACTTCACGGTCGAAGTTTTGGCAATTTTTTTTTTATGCGCGTGGTTTCTGCAGGCTTCATAATGATGTGTCCCCAACTGTTTATAAACTATAAACTCAAGTCTGTGGCCCATCTTCCCTGGAGGCAGATGACGTATAAGTTCCTCAACACAATCATTGATGATCTATTTGCTTTTGTCATAAAAATGCCAACACTGCATCGCCTTTCGGTCTTCCGTGATGGTGAGAAGAGATAGTGTTTTGCTTGTTTGTCCAATTTATTATTTCACCAAGTAGTAGTAGCTAGCTGTCAACTCTGCTTGGACTATTATGTTCACCCAAATTTGTTTTTTGTTCTTTTTGGCGTGCAGATGTTATCTTTCTCATATATGTGTACCAAAAATGGATCTATCCAGTGGACAAAAAACGTGTAAATGAATTTGGTTTCGGCGGTGAGGATGATCAGCCCACCAATGGGGCAGATGCCATTGCCGCTAAGGAAGACGAGAAGAAAACCAACTGATCTGATTTTCTTGCATTTTCGATCACTTGGAAGTTTTTAACAGGATAATGCAAAAACCTAGTTAGGGTCAAATTATTTCTCCTCTCCTTGTTCTGCTTTTCACATTAGATGTTGCTTTTGTCAAGGTAAATCATATGGGTGTGATCAACAAAGGCCTTTTTTTAATGTTTTTGTTACAGTTAAGTCTTTTGCGAACTTTGATTTCATAATGCCAGATTCTATTACTTTCGTCTTTTCTTCTTATGCCACTATTTTCACGTCGAGTAACCTCACTGGTAAGTGGTAATAGCATCTGGACTGGAGTAGTTCTCAGTTAATCTATTTAATATAGCAGAAAGCCACATTTTTTCCGTGGTGTTTAAGAAATAGCAAGCATGTATTCCTTTTTCATTTTGAGAATACTTTCTGAATAGAGAAAGTGAGCGACCAAAATAACCTCAAAAATAGTGTATTTCACCTTTCTTCCTTTCCCCACTATTGAGATGCAATGACTCCAGAGTCATCCGACCAAGGCAAGGGCGTGGCCAAGCGAAATAAGTGTCATGAGTCCGCCAGCCCTTTTGCTAAGCGCAAGGCTGAGGGGCAAAAGGTCGCCTTCATGCCAGTGCTTGAGCAGCTCGAGTGGCTGACCTTCCGTTTGCATGCACGCAGTCCTTGGCTCGAACACAAGTTTTTTTCTTTTTTTCTTTTTTATTTATTATTATTTTTTTCTTGCTTGAATCGAACATGAGTTTCCGGCTCAATTAAACATTAAACACTAGATAGAATATCCAGACCAGTTTTTTAATCTAAAATGCTAAAGATTTATGGAGCGTGAACAAGTTCCAACTCGCAGGGAAAAAAAAAAAGAACAAAGAAAAAGAAGTAGCTCGCACGGCGCAAAAACATACTCGTCGACCAGATAATACTAGCCTGAATAACAGCAAAGAGGACGAGCAAAATGAGGATTCAAACATTTCAACGCCTGTTTTTTTTTTTTTTTTAACCATTACCAACTAAACTAATGGTTTAATGGGAAAACAACAAAGTCAAAAGGCACTCTCTTCTTTTGGTTGGGTGGCGGTTCCTTTCTCCGAAACAACCGGCAACCGCACAAAACCATTTGAAAAGCGAACAACTGTCTTTAGTAATAGCTAGTAGCTACTACAAGAAATGAAAACAAGTCAACACTACACTCAACCAGTCAGGTGGTGTCCTTGGAGTGAAGCGGGGAGTATTTCTCCATCAGGCTGGTCAATTCGGCATTCAACTGCTTCTCCAGCTCTTCCTGTCGTTCCCAGCAGTATCTTTTCACCTCATTGATCTTCTCTTCATGAGCTTTTAGGAGAGCTTCCCTCTTCTCCACGTAATCGGAAATTTCTCTGTCTTGTGACTCGATGAACCTTGAAATTTCCTCCGTCCTACACCCAAATCAACAAATGTTATGGTGCTACTTCCCCAACTAGAATCCGTATCTAATGTAAGTGTTCAAATGAAAAGGCACAATTATATATTTTCCTCTTCTCAAGAAGCGTGTAAGGCTTACCTCTGGCGAATCTCCTCATCATTTGAAGTATTAGCAGCAGCATTTGACTGCTTCACCTTTTCACGTTCTTCCTGTTGAACCCTCTCAAAATTTTCTTCCTTTTCATTCCTTGATTCATGAATTATCTTTATTTGTTCATTGAAGAACTTCTCTTGCAAGTACATCTATTTTTGGATAACAAAGAAAATAGGCTATGAGCCAAAGTCATACAACAATAAGAAATACAAAAACATTTAGGAGGCAAAAGGTGAGCATAAAAACAAAGCACAGAGCAGATTTCTTTCGCAACACAGACAGATGAAGTGCATAACCTATTAACCCTTCACCACAACAGAATTCTAATTCCAATTCCAATAACAGAACATTAACAGAAATGAAAATAAAATAAAATAAAATAAATTCAATGCTTATACCAGCATACAAAAGCAGCACGTAGCAACTATTACTCAAAATTCAAATTTATCAGCAAGGCATATAATACATCAACAATAAATAGATTACCTCCTCTTTGTTCTCTTCATGCTGCATCCTCATCCTGAGTCTTACGATACGATTTTCTTCCTCAGTCTTGCGTAGCCTCTGAGAAACAATATCCACATGTTCTTCCAGATCTCTCGTGTATATGTCTTTTTTAACGAGCTTGTCCTTGTACCAGCCAAGCTGCTGATTATCCTCAGTCATTTGCCTAATCTGGCTCGTGACCATCTCGTGGTGCGATCTCATATCATATTTTAGCTTAGACTTGCCTAACCAGTGAAAAATATGTTAATAATTTGCACATTGCCGTAGATTGTTAGCTGATTGCGTAGAAATTCAATGTATCTAAAAGAAACCTATGCTGTGAGCACCCACGAAAAGTACAAAACCAAGCCACATAGCAAGCAAGAGAGACAGAGTACAGACCTTGGGAATGCTGGTTGAACACATCCAGGTCTTCTTTCACTGCCAAGAAACCATAAAGCAGACGCTGCCCACCCGGAAAATATAGCTGGCGACGACTACTATTCCAAGCATTCCTGTCTGTTCCTTGCTCCAAAAAATGCTTATGCAGACGCTCAGCCTCATGGTAACCCCGTGCTGAGGCCTCAAAGATCAACACACTCATACCACGATGTCCGGTCGGACCATAAGAATGCCGAGCCTTCATGGGATGATAAGAGTCAAAGTATTCGAGAAGCTCTTGGTTTCCCATACCAATCCACTGAAATACAAATCAAGATAACAATAATGAGCGGTCAAACTAATAATAATAATAATAATAATTTAATAGCAATATTTTGTCTATGGAGCATGAACATTGCGTCAACTGAAAATGAAGTGACACTCTGCTTACAAACTTTACCTTGTTGTTTCCATCTGCTTCCAGCCTTGTGTTCATAATCATAACCATAGGAGGCCAAATTATTTCGTAGTCCTTTTCATCATCTTTGACTCCTTTCCATCTTCCGAATGCTTCGCCAGGTGGCACCACTGAAGTGCCTTTTCTTTTCAACTCCTCCTCCAAAAGCTCCGCAAGTTTCCTATGGACTTTCATCCTCTCCCCGCCTTTTGTTTTGGCATGGGTCATCAGTGGCTGCAAGCCCCGGTACCAGTCGATGGCACCAGGACCCCCTTGGCAGGCTGGACAGTGCCACTGCCTCTCCAGATCCGTAACCTCATCAATTTTCAATTCATCTATGATCTTGAAGAATTTCACAAACCACTTACTCTTCTTGAGAGTATCATGGCTCTTTTCACTTGAATCGGAATCGAATTCATCGCTTAGTAACTCATCATCGTCATCGCTGTCATCCAAGGCAGCATCGGAGTCATCGTCCTCTACATCGTCAGAAAGATGGGAGTCTAGGCTAATTCCACCTTTCGCTTGGGTATCCTCACCCGCAGTCTTAGTAGGTTCTTGGGCCCCCGGCCTAGATGGCCAGTTCCATCCATGCTGCAGCGGAGGTCGAATCACAGGCTGGGCGGCGGCCCGATAACCGTTGTCAAAAGCAGCAGTTGATGACTGGGGGGGCCTTATGTACCCTCCTCTGGCAGTGCCAGCAGGTCTTTTAGGGTCAAACGCAGGCTTACTTGACCAGGACGAATTGTTACGAGTTGCATCCGAGTGATGGCCCCATGTTTTGGTACCAGAATTGGAATTTTGAGGAACCCAATGCGAGTGCGATTGTTTTGCAGCAGTGCTTCCAGCTCTGTTCTTGGGCTTCCTGGCAATGACCTCCCATTCGCCATCGTCTTCTGCCGATTGCTGCAGGCTAACGTCAGCGACGCCCTGGCTTAACTGCTCGACCGTCACATTTTTGCCCTTTGACGATGACGATGACCCATTTTCAGCATCAGCAGAAAAGGGTTTTCCATCTCCCCGCCTCGAACTCATCTTCGGAAAACCAACCAAACAAAACAAAACAAACAAACAAACAAACAAACAAACAGGCAATGCCTTTTACAACAGCATTCACTCAGATGGATTATGCATATAGATAAACAGCACTTCTTAATTCAATTTCATTTATATTTATTTATATTAAATCATGACGGATAAACCAACGTCACTAGTATTGTCAAAAATCCATCTTTCACTCCCATTTAATTTTTAATATTGCCAATAATAAAGAAAGAAATGTTTCGTAAGAGCACTTCACTCGGTTGATCACATAATCAATCAAGTAAAAGGCTATTTTATTTATTAAGAAAATCAGAAGATGGGTTTAAAGCAAACACTTTTTTTTTTTTTTTTTTTTTTTTTTTTTTTTTTTTTTTACGGATTGTAGTTGCAGAAAGAAAATATTAACATTCGTTAGAATGAAAGAAACCATAAACCCTAATTATAAGGGGACAACGTTCCCAGCAAAACAATACAATTATGTTTAAAATGAAAATGAAAATGAGGATGAAGATGAAGTAGAAAAATACAATTATGTTTTGTTGACAAATGAAGCTCAAAATATACACATTCCCAGCACAGAAAAATAATAATGAGTTTTGTTTTCTTAAAAAAAAAAGAGGAAGAAAAAGCTAGACCATCGGGGGGAGAAAAGAATGGAAGAGAAAATAAATGGAGAATAGAAAAGGGAATGTTTGAATAGAAATACCTGGATCGATCGATCGATCGATCTTCGTTGTTTGTTTGGAGCAGAAGAAGAGAGTGAAGAAAGAAAGAAAAGTAAAGAGAGTGGAAGAAGTAGAAAGCCAAGTGAGAAAGCGAGAAATGGCGTGGAGAACACGCTGTATTTGTTTTTTTTGTATTAAGTAACGACTGACAATTAAAGAGATATTTAGTTCATAAATTAAAATTATCTGATTAAAATTATTTTTAATTTATATATATTTTTTATGAAAAAAAATATTATAATAAATTATAAA
>NW_010361025.1:7500-58235 GCF_000414095.1 Morus notabilis | reverse complement strand
GCAGATCCGCTTCCGCGTCGGCGGTGGCGACGCCATGGAAGGTGCCGCCGGAGACGATTTCCTTCTCCCACCGGCGGTCGTCTGTCTCGACGTGGTGGAGGAGGACGTGGCCAGATCCAGATCCATCTACTGCGATCAGTGCCGAGTTGTTGGTGAGTTGACTCACTGACTCGTCGTTTGATTGTCTCTGCTCTCCTCTCCTGTAGAACGATCTAGATACCGCAACCGATTCTGGGACGTGCTTTCCGGTTCTCCGCCGGTTGCCCGCAGTTTTTTGTTAACTTACTGACGGAGTTTTGTTTTATTTATTCATTTATTTTTAATTAAATTTATCGGGAAGGTAGTCGTTATAAAATCGCGAGATGGAACTACATTATGACGAATGGATGAGTGAACGGTTAAGTAATAACAAGGAAGGAACAAGCATATAATAAATCGTAATCGGTAAATTATCGCGATAAGATATGGAGGGAAAAAGAGATAATAATGAAAGAGGATGATGTGGGGCCGGGGCCCACGATGCTTGATGGGAAGTGGGTGTGTGGAGTTGGACACGTGGCAGGCACTGACGTGGGTGTCTGTTTAGCTGTTGGCGTTGCGTGACAGCTTTTCCGACCCCACCCTTCCAACTTGCAAATCAGTATAAGACTGATGGAACCATTTTCTCCCCTTCCCTGCTTTCTTATTATTATTATTATTATTATTTTGATTAATTATTTTGATAGAAAAAATAATTCTTCGTTGGTTTTGACTGTCTGGATTCATTTGACTTGTGGACCCATTAATATTATCGACTTGTCTAGTCTCTGAGAGCTTATTATTATTATTATTATTATTTTGATTAATTATTTTGATAGAAAAAATAATTCTTCGTTGGTTTTGACTGTCTGGATTCATTTGACTTGTGGACCCATTAATATTATCGACTTGTCTAGTCTCTGAGAGAAAACAACGTGGTGCTTGAGTAATTCGTTCTGTTTGTTTATTTATTATGATTTGTTGTGGTGGTTAACGTAATCGTGGTGTAATTGTGTATTAGGGTGGAGTGGGCATCCGGTGTGTGGGAAGCGATATCATTTTATAATAAAGTCGGATGGCAATTCCATTGGCGGCTATCACAAACCCTGTATCTGCTGTGGAGATGTCCTCTATTTGTCTGAATCCAAGTGAGCCTGAGCCCTCTCTCTGTTTTCTTTTATTTTTTTATTTAAATTTTTTTAAATTCAACTTCAATTTCTGTGTTTTACATACATATATAATTTATAATACATTACATACATGCAGGTGCAAGTCATGCAATCTTGAAACAAATACAGATGACGTGGAAGATTGGGTTTACAGCCAGTTGGAGAATACAAGTCATCTTCTCCACGGGGTTATCCATTCAAATGGTTTCGGTCACCTTCTCAGGATCAATGGCCGGGAAGGCGGCTCCAGGTTTCTCTCCGGTTCCCATATCATGGACTTTTGGGACCGCCTTTGCAAGCTCCTTGGAGCCAGGTTTGCTGCTTTTTTCTTTTTTTTGGGAACTACTAATTGCTTTTCGTTTCCTTAGAATTAAATTTAATTAACGGCTAGCTTTTAATCACTGTATATGTAAATGATAATGCGGAAGGAATGCAGGAAAGTGAGCGTGATGGACGTCTCGAAGAAGTACGGGCTGGAGTATCGGCTGCTTCATTCCGTGACAAGAGGGCATCCCTGGTATGGCAACTGGGGTTATGAATTCGGTGCCGGCAGCTTCGCTCTCACCCTCGATTCCTATAACTCCGCTGTTCAAAGCCTCTCGGGCCTACCTCTGTCCATCTTTTTCTCTCAACACCAGAACCAGAACCAAGGCCTTCTCGACGTCATCTCCCATTACCAGTCCCTTTCTGAACGCGACCTTCTCACCGTCAAAGACCTCTTCTCCTTCGTGTTGAATTTGCTAGATGATGCTCGTAAGAACAACCCCTCCTCCTCCTCCTCCAGGACTGATGTCTTCAAGCACCACCGCGCCGCCGGCACCTCGGGAGCAGTCTTCTTGCCTTGGTGGACTCGGAACGATATCGACCGAGTCGAAGAGGCCATGCTCAGAGTGCTGCGTGCGGTTTCCGGGGCCAACTGGGTCAGTTGGCGTGCTCTCAAGGGTGCTGTCTGCAAGGTCGGCCCTCCGGAGCTTCTTGACTACTGCCTCAAGGAGCTTGGAGGGAAAACTACGGTGGATGGGATGGTTGTTAGTGCCAGATTGAATCCTGATACTGGAGCTTTTGAGTACCGGTTAGCATTCATTCTTCTTATGATCAAGGGCTTCTGTCTTTAAAATTTAGTAATGCTTCTTCTTTTTTTACTACTGTTACGGAATGGATAGCTGGCTTTATGTGTGCGTCTAGGGAAAAAGAGTTTGCCGGTAGAACCGTAGAAGCTTGTTCATTATCTTTATGCATGCTCTTTCTGTTTTACGAGCTTGTAATACGTTGCACCCTCTATTTTGTCAGACTGGAGCTTGGAAGGGTTTCAATGAAAGGAAGCGCTGATTGCATTGGGGTTTCTGTTTCTAGCACAAGAGCCGAAGAACGTCTCCTGCAGGACCTCAAGTACTTGTACGAATGCTTGCTCCACCCCCGAACCATGATAGACTACATACCTCAGGCGACGAGGGATCTTGCAATTAGCTCGGCTGAGAAGCTACTCGACTGCAAGCAGTTTGTGAAAGAGTATGAAACGGAGAAGATATCGAACACCAGCCCTTCTTTTACACTCCTTTCATGCCAAGTTGAACTTGTTGATGAGATTGAAGAAATTTCGACAATACCACCGCCAGAACTTGTTATCCTCTCTGCAAACGCTACCGTGTCTGATCTGAAGCTCGAAGCGTCGAAAGCTTTCCAAGATGTATATCTGATGTTTAAAAGATTTCATGCTGATGAGCTGCTTGACTATAGCGGTGTTGATGAATCCACCCAGGTCAAATGCTTGTTAGGTTCAACGGGATTTGTTCGCTTGAGAGGCAGGTGCCATGTAAAACACGGCCTGAGCAGGTTTAGGATGGAGAGGGGGGTCGAAAGGTGGACGGTGGACTGCAGCTGTGGTGCGAAGGATGACGATGGAGAGAGGATGTTGGCGTGTGATGCTTGTGGCGTGTGGCAGCACACCAGATGTTCCGGCATTTCCGACTCTGAGTTGGTGCCTGCAAGATTTGTTTGCCGCAGATGCAGAAGCGCCCTCCTGACACCTAAAACAGGTGCGTTTTGCAAGGATGCAGTAACAACTAAGGTGGGCAATAGTGCTAGTAGCTGCGTTGATAAGGGTCTGGCTGCTCCTGATTTTAGGCTGTGAATGTGAAAAAGAAAAAGAGGCAACCCTTCCTTCTGGTACTGCATTGTGTTGGACTGTCGGATCTTCAACGGTTTTACGTACTTGTTTTATTCTGGCAACTTTTGGGATGGAATCTGATGTCAGAAAGGAATACTGGGTGGAAGGAAACATTGAAAGTGGTACAGATTAGATTGGACGCTTTTGAGTTTTGGGATGGAAGTGAGTTTCTCGGTAGGGCGGGGCCTGAATCGACTTTGTACATAAAAGAAGCCTGCCCTGCCCTGCCTTTTCAACAATGCGTGGCGGGTTGTACTTGACCTTTGTTCTCTGAGACCTCCTTTTATTCCCCCTTGATGATTTCCTACTGATGGCTGATGGCACAAATCATTAAACTAAATGTAACAAAGAAAAAAAAAACAGAAAAAAAAAACTAACGGTAATGACCATTTGTAGATTATTTGAAGGGGGGGAAAAAAAAGTTGATCCTTTGCATTGCCTAAATTCTGACCAAGGGTGAACCCTATGATTCATACGTCATGGGCCAAGGGCTATTTTTTTTGTTCTTGGCGGTTGAAAATTCGCTTCTTTTTACGGTTGTCGAATTGGAATTATATGTTTAATGCTCGGTGACTTGATTATAAACTGTCGATCGCCTTCTGATAAGAAGAGGAAGAAAAATGTTCTTTGCTTGAGCTTTTCAACGAAGGAAGTCACTCCGCTGGGAAATGACGAAGAAGTTTTTGGATTTCAATTTTTGTTCAATCCAACAATTTACCGAACATAAGATAGGATTTAGCCATATCCAACCCATTCCAAACCTCATATAGTTATGTTGACGGCGAAATTTCGTCAACAGGGTTACGCCGAAATATCTCTTGGTATCATGTTGGGTTTTTGGTCTAATACTGGTTATATACTGAAAATAATGTTTATAAACTATTCGTGTAAACTATGTGGTGAAGGAAATATGAATGTAATGCCTAAATGAAAGGACACACAAAGTTTATAGTGGTTCACTTTGTTAATGAAAAGTTATATCCACTGTGTTTTCACATATATTTTCTCTTACTTTTAATTACATGTAGAGTGAGGAAGAGAGAGAGCCCTACTGTTCGGGGCTTTCCCCCCTTTTATAGCTCAAGTTTACTTCAGGAGTGGTTTTTTCTGTAGGCTTACCTACTTGAGTGCCTACTACCCTATGGGTCTAGACCCATAGCCTGTTAACAGCTTTTGGACTGTTCATTCATCCAGTTTGTCTCTTATTACGGCTCTGCAGATTCTCCTTTAATCCTCCACCGTCCTTTAAAGGGCAGTTTAGGGGCTTGTAATTAATGCATATTACTGACATTCTTCAAACCAAGACGCAACTCCCTTGTCTACTCAGGGGCTTTTCTCGGGACGTGGACCCATGTTTGTGCGGTCGGCTGTACAAAGGGTCGACGATACAAAGGGTCGATCTTAAGAACCTACTTAATGGAGGCCTCTCCTCCTTGGAGGGGTTGGCCGTTTGGATGCCCCTTGGGGCTCCTGATAGATTTAAGAACCTGTTTAATGGAGGCCTCTCTTCCTTGGAAGGGTTGGCCATTCAGATGCCCCTTGGGGCTCCTGGCAGATTTAAGAACTTGCTTAATGGAGGCTTCCCCTCCTTGGAGGGGTCAGCCGTTCGGAGGTCTCTCCTCCTTGGAGGGGTCGGCCGTTCGGATGCCCCTTGGGGCTCCTGGCAGATTTAAGAACCTGTTTAATGGAGGCCTCTCCTCCTTGGAGGGGTTGGCCGTTCGGAGGCCTCTCCTCATTGCAGGGGTTGGCTGTTCGGATGCCCCTTGGGGTTCCTGGCAGATTTAAGAACCTACTTAATGGAAGCCTCTCCTCCTTAGAGGGGTGGTCGGCCGTTCGGATGCCCTTTGGGGTTCCCGGCAGATTTAAGAACCTGCTTAATGGAGGTCTCTCCTCCTTGGAGGGGTCGGCCGTTCGGATGCCCCTTGGGGCTCCTGGTAGATTTAAGAACTTGCTTAATAGAGGCCTCTCCTTCTTGGAGGGGTCGGCCGTTCGGATGCCCCTTGGGGCTCCTGGTAGATTTAAGAACTTGCTTAATAGAGGCCTCTCCTTCTTGGAGGGGTCGGCCGTTCGGATGCCCCTTGGGGCTCCTGGTAGATTTAAGAACTTGCTTAATAGAGGCCTCTCCTTCTTGGAGGGGTCGGCCGTTCGGATGCCCCTTGGGGCTCCTGGTAGATTTAAGAACTTGCTTAATAGAGGCCTCTCCTTCTTGGAGGGGTCGGCCGTTCGGATGCCCCTTGGGGCTCCTGGTAGATTTAAGAACTTGCTTAATGGAGGCCTCCCCTCCTTGGAGGGGTCGGCCGTTCGGATGCCCCTTGGGGCTCTTGGCAGATTTAAGAACTTGCTTAATAGAGGCCTCTCCTTCTTGGAGGGGTCGGCCGTTCGGCTGCCCCTTAAGGCTCCTAGTAGATTTAAGAACCTGCTTAATGGAGGCCTCTCCTCCTTAGAGGGGTCGGCCGTTCGGACGCCCCTTGGGGCTCCGCCCTCTCGCACTGACGTGACAGCGCATATTTTTCTACACAACAAGTTCTATCCAAGACAACGTGGCTCAAGTGATTTTTAGGTCATCGGCTCAATATTTTTTTAAGAATTAATCAGGTTGAGGTAATGTGTTTTTCCTTCTCTCTCTTCCTCCTAACTACTGCCTTTTTTTTTTATTTTCCCCTTCTATTGCCTACCTATTGCTTTTAGTAGCGATTTTTTTTTAAAATTTCATTCACTAAGTGTGTATGAGTTTTTAAATAGAGACGGGTAAAACATAGGATGAAATATACAGAATGTTTCATTTGTCTATTTATAGAAAAAAAAATCTTATATTTATAATAATGACTTATTGAAACACTTTTGTTTAATTTGAAACGTGCATTTTAAACTTTTTTCATTCATTTTAAATCTTATGTTTTCTAATTGTGTCTAATTCAACTTTACTCCCTAATATGTTTTCATTTAAATAATTTTAAATATGTGTGTTGAGTGAAAATATTTATTAATGTTAAAATAATATTTCACACACAACATAATTTCACCTATACTAGGATTTAATTAGCATAGGAGTTTATTATTATTAGTTCGACCCATCCAAGATTATAAGAATAACCTCTTAATTACAATCCCTTGGTATAAGGGAAGACCTTTTGATTCCAGTTAAAATAGTAAATTCTATTTTTTGTGAATTTGGGAAATTTTGGTTGATTTAAAATTGCGGCTGAACTCAGTGAATTTTGTCAAGTTGCTTACATACCTCGTTAAGGGATCAAGCCACTTGTAGTTCGAAATTTGGGTTTGAGAATTTTAGATAATTCCTCGGTGTATGACCTTATGAGGAATTGACGCACTTTAAAATTTGATTTAGTTTTGTATTGATTTTCTCTTCTTTGAGAATTTTAGAATTGAATTTGGTCTTGAAACTGCACCTAAATTTTAGGTTGCCTACGTATCCCATTGGGAATCAAGTTAATCGTAGTTCGAAATTTAGATTTTGGAGAATCCCTCGATATATGACCATAGGAGGAATTCAGGACCGAATTTGATCTTGAAACTGCACCTAAATTTTTAGGTTGCCTACATATCCCATAGGGAATCAAGTCAACCGTAGTTTGAAATTTGGGTTTGAAAATTTTAGATAATTCCTCGATGTATGACCTTATGAGGAATTTACGCACTTTGAAATTTGATTTAGTTTTGTTTTGACTTTTTCCTTTATGAGGATTTGTAGGTTTGAATTTGGTTTTGAAACTGCACCTAAATTTTAGGTTGCCTACGTATCCAATAGGGAATTAAGTCAACCGTAGTTCTTAAATTTGAATTTGGATTTTGAAGAATTCCCCGATATATGACCATAGGAGGAATTCATGATCGAATTTGATCTTGAAACTGCACCTAAATTTTTAGGTTGCCTACGTATCCCATAGGGAATCAAGTCAATCGTAGTTCTTGATTTGGTTTTGAGAATTTGGAGAATTCCCCGATATATGACCATAGGAGGAATTCAAAGATGTTTTTTTAAAATTTGATTTGGAATTTTACTTTAGAGTTTGGATTTGAAAGTTGTATTTGGATAATTCCTCTGTATATGACCATATAAGAAATTAAAAGGATCCTTTTTGAATTTGGTGTTGAGATTTTTTAATTTGAATTTGGGATTTAAAAATTGTATTTAATCACCATATGATTTTATGAGACAATTGGCTCATCTTTTGCACTAAAGGACTATAGAGGGGCCCAATTTGTGCACTTTAAATTTTGGAGTATTTAATATTTTGAATTTCTTTTGAGATTATTGTCTTTTTTCTATTTTTTTTATTTCAAAATTCAAAATCAAATTTACCATTTAGATTGGATTTGTTTTGACTGATCTTCTAATCTCAAGAGGAATTAAAATCCTCCTTTTTTGCTAACAATTTAATTTTAAAAAGAGATTTGAATTTCCCTTATCCCTTCCACACGTTTTTCTTTTGGAGTGGAGGACTCAGGAATATAAGCGTCACAATAAGCATTATTTGTGAAGATCTTTTTTTTTTCCCTGCACGTGAACTCATATATATATATATATATATATATTTGTGAAGATAATTGAGGAAGAGATGCAAGTGACGGTTGCTTGCTCTCATTTATTTTTTTTATTATTTTTCTTCTTTGATTGTTTTTTGACGGGTAAAGTGTGATTTATATGAATATTTTTATATAAATTATATGCATATAATTTTTCATATACCGATCTTTAAAGTGTAATTTATATGAGTTTTTTTACTTGAATTGTACTCAAAATAATCGTACCCAATAATTTAGGAAACTTTTAATCTTTGATTTTTTTAAAATCACATTTAACTTATATAGATCTCTAAAAAGAAATCTAAGTCTTAGTGATAATCATAAGATTGTGATAAAAATGAGAAGCCACACACTATGAGTACATTAGGAATTTATTAAGAGTTACAAATAAGAAATCTCACACCATAAGACTTATATAAGATTTATCTTCGTGGAGAGTGTTAAGGAATAAATTATAATCTCACATTTTAAAGTGTATATAAGATTTGATTTAAACGTGATTTATGTACAAATTTTTTTGTTTCCTTCTCACGTTTTCCCACACTTTCTGCACCTTTATATATATATATATATATATATATATTTCTTCTCTCACTTTTTTTTTCTGCGCACAAGCGGTTTTGCTTTTTTTTTTTTTGTTTTCTCTCACCTTTCCCTGTACACACGCACAGTCCTCTGAGAAGCCTTTTTTGTTTTCGCCCTTTTTTTCTGCACACACGCACAGTCTTCTGAGAAGCATTTTTTGTTTTCTCTTACTTTTTCTGCACACACGCACAGTCTTCTCTTTCTTAGCCCTCCTGTTTCTTCCTTTATATAAAGGAATTCCATAACAGTTTTTTTCACTACCCCACGTTTTGCACCCACCATGTTATGCACCATTATTTTTATTTTTATTTTTTTTAAATCACTACTCTGCACCACATATTACACCATATTCTGCACCACGTTCTGCTCTATGTTTTTGCACTACGTTTTATTAAAACGTGCATTTTTTTTATTTTAAATCCCCGTTTTTTTTTATCAGTACAAAAATTTATTTTCTTTTCTCAATTTTTTTTAAGACCCATTTGTGATTTATTATTATTTTTTTACCGTGAACAATGTGCTTACCTAAATATTTTGTTTTTGTTGTTAATATTTTTTTTTCTAAATATAGGTGTCTAGAAAATATAACATACTGTGTTGTAACTAGTATAAAGAAAAAGTATATACACAAGATATATGCTTTGAATAAAAATTTAACGGTTTTAAAATTTTTCGATATTGGTATGAGCATTTTTTAACGCTATAATAATAAAGAATTCTGTAAAGAAAAAGAAGAAAGACAGAAAAACCTGGAAAGCACTACGGGAGGAACGCATAGGCATACAAAGCAATTATTGGAAGTGAAGTAGAGAAGAGGATGAGGAGCATATTTGTACCATATATTGTCCCCTGATCCATCCCCCAAAGCCACATGATCCATGATTTCCATTCCAAAAATTGAGATGAATAATCAAATAACAACACACAGCCACGTGATCGATGTACTAAATAGAGATGAGACGGGTGCATACCACTAAATTAGAAAAACAACACCAGCCAACCAGGCATGCGGGGTTGAGTGTTTATCAATCAATATATGTATATGTAATATATATATATATATATATATATATATATATTCTCACGCGTGACTTAAATCCTTGTTTGCCAATTGAACAAGTTACTCTCGTGTCCACTTTTTGTGTTCTAGCTCAGGCAAAAGCTATATATCTCTCCACTTTTTTCTCTCATGAACACACACACACAAAATAAATAAATAAAATAAAAAAAAAGAGAGAAAAAGTGGGGGCATGGATATAGGCCTCAATGACCGAAAGTTGGTGGGTGGAGGACTCGTTGAAAGTGGAAGCCAGCTAACTTGCAATTTTGACTTTGCATGGTACGCAATATAATCGTTATTAGTCTGATCTATGTGTACTTCAAAATTAAATCTATACATGTACACATACATATAAATATATATATGTATATATACATACATGACTGATCGGTGCCATCTTAATTAATTAAGCTTAGACATAAATGCAGAACTATTGAGCAGCACTACACAGCGCCTGATCATATGATCAACATATAATTTAAATATGTCTTAATTAGGTCCTCAGCTAGCTAAAATTAATTAAAATAAAATATTTGCATGTAGAAAAAGTCAAACCCATTAATGAATTATTTATGATATAAATGATCTGGATTAATTAGTGCCGCCCAGATCATGATTATTACATTTGATTTGAATGTAGAATACATATTCCGCTGATGAAGTGTTACGTGTCGAGTCAGGACATGCAAATCAACATGCAATATGCAATGATATTTAAGTAGCTAGCAAGGATTAATTAATTATATATCGTTTGGGAGCACTAATGATGGCATTCTCGGGGGGCATTTGGATATTAGGTGCAGAGATCAGTAAAATGATAAACCCCCCCACTATCTATCTTCCACCCCCTCTTTTTCTTTTTTTTTCGATTATATATCATTTTTTTTAATTAATGTCAAGCTCTCTAGATCTCTCTTTTTCTCTCTCCATCGATGATCTCTTTCTATATAAACCAATTCAAGCCAACATATATCAGTCGTGGGAGGCCGGTGTTACAAACTTATAATTCATTATAAGCACATACACCAATACACACACACACACATAGATATATATATATATATATATATATATATTGGCTGCCCCTGCAGCTAGTTTATTTGTAATTGTGAGCGTAATTTCATTATATATATATATATATTATAATATAGAAATGGCCTTAGCGATGAGGATGGGGAGAATAGTGAGTGGTAGCGTGGTAATATTGATGGCGATGGAATTGATGACAGGGATGATCATTAGTAGTAGAAGTGGATCATCATCGTCTGCATATAGATTTGGATTTGGAGCGGTGGATGCAGGTCCAGGCGGCGGCGGTCTGAGCATGAACTACTACACACTGAGCTGCCCGATGGCGGAATTCATCGTGAAGAACACAGTCAACGCGGCGCTGCAGGCGGATCCAACGCTGGCGGCAGGACTCATAAGAATGCACTTCCACGACTGTTTCATCGAGGGATGCGACGCTTCCATTCTGCTTGACTCCACCGAAGACAACACTGCCGAGAAGGACTCTCCCGCCAATCTCAGCCTCCGGGGTTACGACGTCATTGACGATGCCAAAGACCAGCTCGAGCAGCAGTGCCCTGGAGTCGTTTCCTGCGCCGACATCCTCGCCATGGCCGCCAGAGACGCCGTTTTCTTTGTACGTACAATTTAATTAGCCTAAGCTATATATATAATATTATTAATTAATTAATTACGACATGATGACATGCAAATTATGTTGCAGGCAGGAGGGCCAGTATACGACATACCAAAAGGAAGAAAAGACGGAAAGAGGTCTAAAATAGAAGACACCATCAATCTCCCATCGCCCACCTTCAATGCCTCCCAACTCATCTCTATGTTTGCTCACCACGGTCTCACTGCCCAAGACATGGTCGCCCTTTCTGGTAAAACTACTTCTTATAAATTTATTCTTCCAACAAGCTCTACTACTCATTAATAATTATATGTTAATTCAGTACGTACTTTTGTATTATAATTTTAACACATATATATATGTATATATATATATATATATAGGGGCGCACACCCTTGGAGTAGCTCGGTGCTCGTCGTTCAAGAACCGAGTGACGGGTAGTACTCCGGACGCAGACTTGGACTCAAACTTTGCGAAGACGCTTTCAAAGACATGCAGCGGCGGAGACAACGCGGAGCAGGCCTTTGACGCCACGAGAAATGATTTCGACAATCTATACTTCAACGCTCTCCAGAGGAAGGCCGGCCTTCTCTCCTCCGACCAAACACTCTTCAGTTCCCCAAGAACAAGTCGCTTCGTCAACTCCTACGCACTCAACCAGGCCATGTTCTTCTTCGACTTCCAGCAGGCCATGCGCAAGATGGGTTCCCTCGACATCAAATTTGATCACTCCTCCAATGCCCAAGTGCGTGCCAACTGCCGTTCCATTAATTAACGTCTATATATATAGCTACCTGTTATTATTAACTATATGTGCGTGTATATATATATATATATGTGATGTTATATATATATATGGTCGGTCCACACTCCATAATTAATAATACTGTTCCCCTTCACAGTGCGTACGGATCCACTTCTTATATATATATATATATATATATAATACACATGGCACGTTTGTGATTTTGGTTTTTACTTACTAGTAGCTGGGGCCTTGTAACAAATTCAACATTTAATTACCGTCCTCTTCTTTTCACGGGTTCAACTTGAAAACATTGGGCTGAAAAGTGATTTTTTTTTTAAAAACATTGTAACAAAAATGTTCAACTGTGATTCAAACTAAAAAAGTGAGGCTCACATATATCTACTATTTATTAATCTCATATGCATACAATATTATTTTATAATATTATTTCATATATATCAACAAAGGCGTGTAATTTATTTCGCATGAAAGAGAAAGAGAAACGGATGAATGATAGAATACCGCGACTCTCTTCGCTAGGGCTGCTTTCTTTCTTTATGTGTTGTCACCTTGTTTGGTCCGAAAGGGTCAGAGTCCCATCGACACCTTCAAGCACGCTTACCCCCTTGAGCGTTTTCACCCAAATCTACTCGTTAGATTTGGGTCTATGTTCGGGGTTGAGTTTTCTAGTATCTTTACAATGACAGAATAGTAATAGAAACGGTAATAAGAATGGTAATAGAATGGAATTAAAATGTATTAAAATCATAAATTGATTCTTTAATTTGATTAGAGTTATGGAATCAATACCTGAATGAAGATTATAATATTTTTTATGTAACCATAAAACTAAATAATCACTCCTAAATGTAGCCTCAGAACCTCTACCGGTCGCACGATCATACATAGATTCGCCAAAGATGATGATCCTTCCACAAGGCATGCTGACAGCAACGTGATCAAGTCTAGGAGGAGGAACCACATACATTAAAAAATTTGTTAAAAATTAGACACATATAATTATTTAAAACAGTCATATTAACATCACTCTTTTTATCACACTATTTATCACTTTTTTATTAACTGTTTGGTATGTAACCTTTAATAATATGATGTGTTATTATTTTAATAAAAAATAAGATAATAAAATACACATATCAAACTGTAAATATAAAAAATAAAAGAAAATTGTCCTGTTTGTTTCTGTTTTCATTTCCATTTTTCACATTTTTCGAGACTACAAAATGAAAATGCAAACTGAAAATGCGTTTGGTGTAAAATTTTTTAAAAAACAAAAACAAAAACGTTTTTGTCTTTTCTGAAAAACTGAAAACGGTATAATACCGTTTTTCATTTTCTCATTTTCAGTTTTCAGCCATTGCCATTGGAGCTTGACTTCTACGAAGGAGACGCCCGCCACCATCTTCTTCGACTGCCCGCCACCGTCTTCTCTGTGACGACCCTCCTTTGAGGCTGCCACTGTGTACTAACTTTTTTTTAAAGGTCTTATAATAAACATAAGATACGAAATTGCTTTCTTAATTAAAATATTCAAACCTTAACATATCTGTTTCAGAATCATAATTAACAAAACTATTTATAACATAAAGCTGATTGCGGAAATATTTGCGAGCGGTATCCATATCTCGAGCCCCACATCGTTCGTCCACTCACTGGCAGTCCATCAGGCATTATATGCCGGTTGCTTAGCTACAGTATAAACATTCTATAATGATTTTTCAGGAAAATTTTTGACTTAAATACATGAATTACATTATTGAAATTCTGGGATTTTCTTGGTCACTACATTTTCCGACTGCCCGCCGCCGTTTTCTCCGACCACCAAACACAGTTTCAGTTTTTTTTAAAACTGAAATCAATCTCTGAATAAAACTACCAAACGCATTTTCAGAAATAATTCTAAAATAAAAATAAAAACGTTTTCATTTTCATTTTCATACAGAAAACAAAATCATTTTGGAACTAATTCTAAATGCATTCAAAATGACACTATTGTTTTTTAATAAAATTTAAAAGACAAATTGTGAAAATTAAAAGTATGAGTGACACGTTGCAAGAGATGAAAAGTTTGAGGGCAACATGAGCCCGTTTAGTTCGTTGATTTGAGTTTTTAATTCGAGTTGAGATGTGATTTTATGTGAGAGATTTTTACTGTAGCAAAAAAAATTAGATGTAATTATGTATGAGAGCTTTTTATTGTAACAAAACTCGAATTCTAAACTCGAATCAGTAAAATAAACGAGGTCTTAGTAAACACCCATTAAGAAAAAGAAAAAAAAAATCAACAAACTGAGTTATGATTGTCGTAGCGGTATGATTAGGAAATTTGTCCTTTTCCCTTGAAAATCACATCATATCATAGGAGAAATTTTATGGTGGATTCCCCATTTGTGATCCATCAGTAAAATATATTTTAAACTGTTATTTTAAACTTTTAACAATTACATCGGTATAAGTCTGTATTAAAAATTTATAATGCACTTCGTAAAATTGTTTTGACTACAAATCTAACAGTTAAATAATTAATCTTACATACTTACTTACCGATGGATCACAATATTAGGATGAGAGAAGCCGATATCATAGTCATATATTTACAGAACCCAAAAAAAAAAAAAAAATTGCTGGAGTAGAAGCGAAATCGAGCAACCATGGGAAGACGGTCGAATCCGATTAGAAGAAATTTATATCCCATTAGTTTTTAGGAAGAAGAAGAAGAAGAAGAAGAAGGGGAAGAAGAAATGGAGAAGATGAATAATGCATTGGAGAGAATGAAGATGCTTGTCGGAATGGAAGTGGAAGAAGAAGATACTACTGCTGCTTCCGACTCTTTCATCGACGATTTCAATCGCAATTGCACTTTGTCCACTAAGCAGGTTAGCTTCGCCTTAGGTTAGGTTTTTTTGTTTTTAATTTAACTTTCACTGGATCAGATCTGGTCATTCTAATCCCTAATTTCATTTTGTGTGTCTAAAATTTCAGAGGTTTTACGGATTCGCCATATGCCTGGCTGCCGGATTGACATGCACTCTTCTGGTAATTTTCTGATCGTCATTGGTGATTTGTGATGATTAAGTAAAGTTAAGAATATTAATAATTGGGGATTGATTCGATTCAATCGCCATTTCATTCATGTCATGTGTTTGTTGTTTGTTGTTGGTTGAAATGGCAGTCAATGGTCGTGTTCTTGAATCCCATAAAGTTCGGAATAACGTTCACACTTGGGAATTTGCTTGCTCTGGGGAGCACGGCATTCCTCGTTGGCCCAAAACGCCAGGTGACGATGATGCTCGACCCCGTTCGCATCTATGCAACCGCCGTCTACCTCGCCACTATTATAATTGCCCTCTTCTCTGCTCTCTATGTATGTGTGTGTGTGTGTGTGTGTGTGTGAACAAAACTCTCACTTTAATTATTAATCTTGTTTCCTCCTAATATATATGTATATATGTATATATCTATAGCATATCCTAATTCCTGCTTATAGCAATAGACTAATAGTAAATTCTCAAATTGTAATTTGTAATATTGTAGGTTCATAACAAGTTTTTGACTCTGCTAGCTATAATCTTGGAGTTTGGCGCTTTGATCTGGTACGCACCTTTTCATTCAATTCATTCATTTATAATAGCTTTTTACTATGAATTATCAATGGCTGTCAATATTGCATATGCTAATTATGTATATACAAGTGGATTAACTTAAACGGTTAACGGGTTAACATTGAACAGGTATAGCTTGAGCTACATCCCCTTCGCAAGATCCATGGTATCTAAGGTCATGCTTGCATGCTTTGACACTGATTTCTAGGCTCTATTAATCTCTAAAATGAGATTTTGTCTTCAAACCCAGATCACAAAAATTGAGATATGGAATGTAAATGTCATCTACTTTCATATATATATATATATACACTCCCTTTCTCCTGCACACACACATTGTGCTGAACTGAGTGGTTGTATTATTCTGACAGAGCAATGTTAGAGCTGATCTACCTGTACGGTATTAATTGGTGATCAAAGTAACGATCTGTTCATTGGTATTCCTTTCAAGCTTTTGTGTCATATATCCTTTTATGTTAAATATAATCTCCTTGATTGGATTTTGATTAGAGCTCTGAAGTCTTGCGCTGGGAAAATAATCGGATTACAATATATATATATATATATATATATATAAGGGGGAATTCTCTCGTAGGGGACGCTTGCTTTTCCATATTGATAGGGAATGTAATGAGATTCGTCGGATTCTAATCCAACGGTGTTAACAGAATGATATCGAATGAAATCAAATCGATGGTTCAAGATTGCATGGATTTAATTATATTAATTAACTATTGTACTTTTTTTTGCTATGAATTAACTATTAAACTTCAATTGTCACTGATTTTAAATTTTAGGGTGTAATTTGTTAAAATTAAAATTTCAAGATATATTATGCCAAAAAAAAAAAAAAAAAAAAAAAAAACAAATAGTATGGAGTACAAGTTACACGACATATATCTTGAAATTTGCAGTGGGACGAGTTGGTACTTTACCTCTTTTAACGACAATCAATTGAAGGCCAGAAAATTTTATTAGTTTTTATTAGAACAAAAAAGTTTGAATTAATTTTGTTTTGAGATTAAATTTGAGTTAAAACAGATAAACAAGATTACCACTCGTGCCTCGGTTAGATAAAATAAATTGATATTTAGTGTGATCGCATACACTTCTTGATTCTCCACGCATGGTGATTAACCTTAAGCTTTAAATCCATACATCCATATATATATACACACACAAATATATATGGCTCTCAAACTTAATGTAACATCCGTTCTCCTTTAATTTAAAAAACATCTCAAAAATCCACTTCCAGTAGTTTATTATTATTATTTTTTTTTTGAAGGAAATGACCCCAAAATCACGGGTAAATAATATATTTATATATATATATATATATTATTTACTATTTTCATTTCATGTAACTGGAGCATTATAGGTAGTGATGAAGAGCCTTTTTTTAAATTTTTTATTGGACACTGAAAAAAAGTACAGATGATTTTTAGATAATAATTAAATTTTCATTATTGAGCGCATAATTAATGTTTTTCTTATAAAGTGATGGTGACAGTAAAATTTCAAAATCTTAATTTAGTAACACCTAGGCTTTCCACTTTATGAAAACAGAAAAGAGAGAGGAGGTGGGAATTATGTGATTAAAATAGTTAGGAGACGTTTGGTTCATCGATTAAAATTATGTGATTAAAATTATTTTTAATTTACGTGTATTTTTTATGAGAGAAAATACTGTAACGAATAATAAATTATAATTCAAATCATGATTTAAATCCTCCGACCAAACATCCCGTTAAGACTTAAGAGGGAATAGATGGAGAGGATTAGTGGTGTTGACTGTTGAAGATTCTTGGAGCCATGACCTGGCAATTTGCAAGAAAGGAGATGAGTTGTCGCTGCTAAAACTTATTGGGCCGGAGATTCCTGGACTGTCAGTGGATGGGCCACTTGCATGGTGGGTACTTGGATGCTTAGCAGGGTAAATGGGCCAGCCCAATAAATAATGAAATTGGAAAAGAAAAGAGAGACAGACTGACCGCGACGGAGGGAGGGAGGAGGGGGTGAAAACGGAGAAGTGAGAAAGTGAGAAAGAAAGCCAGCCGGAGGTCATCAAAGTAAGGGGTTTGTCTTTCTTCTGCAAAGAATTACTCTTTTTCGTTGTCAAATGAATATGAATTACGAATTCATAATGCCGACCTAAACCCTCAAAGAGTTAATTCACCTGTGAGCTCTCTCTCTCTCTCTCTGTCTCTCTGTCTCTCTCTCTCTTGCACTTTTAGGGTTTTTTTCACTCTTCAATTCCTCTCTGTTTTTTTTGTTGTTCTGATATGATATCTTCATTTTTGCTATTCATATTTGTGTGTGTGTATATATATCTGCGTTTTAAAGCTTCTTTCTTTCTTCTTCTGTAAGTCCTTTTCTTTCTTTCTTTCTTTATGTTTTCTTTAATCAAGATTCGAACTGTTAATTACTAAACCCTGCTCTGCTCTTTTAATTCTTCTTCCTAGAATTTCTTTCACATTCAGCAAATGCTTCAACTTCAATCATTCATGTTACTCATTGATTTGGTCCTTCCCCAGTATTGTACTACTCTTCTTCTTTGCATATTATTCTTATTATTCATTCTTCACTTTTATAAATAAATTTAATAAATTATCTGCTTAAATCTCTCCCTCTTTCTCCGGTCGATTTTCAAAGTTTTAGGCTTTCTTTGGTTTTAGTGATTATTCTTTTCAGAGTCCCAACTCTGAAATGAATTAGTACCTGCTGTATTGTTTCGTTATTATTGTTGTTATTATCGTTGTTATTGTTATTAGTTTAGCAGATGCAGTTCGACCTGACCTAAATGTGAAATTAAGTTTGACATGGATTTCTGCTTCTCCAGGTTGCAAATTTGCAAATGCTTCAATCAGACAATCAATCAATCAAGGAATAAGAGAAGACACACACACACACACGCACTCATTGATCGTTGAATTATTCAACTTTGAACTGTGAACCGTGATCATCATCGAATTTACGGGGGAAGGACGGAATGAGCGGCGCACCTAAAAGATCTCATGAAGAGAGTACTCACTCTTCTTCTTCTTCCAAATATCCTCCTCACGAAGATTCACCTTCATTCTCTAAGCTCTCTGTCGACTACATTCCCCCTTATGAGGTGGGCACCCCCGACGCTCGTTTGCCCAAGATTCCCCGCACCGATGTCGTCCTTATCGACAGGAAAATCCTTCCCCCAGCAATGTTCCACCGATTGCCTACCGATTCTCACCTAGATACCGTTCCTCTTGCTTCTTCTGCTTCTGCTTCTGAGGAGCCCAAGGATCACCACCGCCTCGAGAACCGGGATGCTAGGGAGTTGTATGGCGATTCAAGGAGGGATTCTCAAAATGCCAAGGGCGGAGAAAAGGATTCAAGACATGATAGTGGTAGTAGTAGAGGGGAAGACAATAAGGACATGAAGTACGATAGGGACAGTTATAATGATGCAAAGAGTGAAGTTAAGAATGATAAGGATGGTTATGGTGTTCCGACTAGTAGTCACTTGAACTGGAAAGATTCAAAGGAATATAACAGGGGAAAGAGATATTCTGATGCCCCTCCGGGAAGTATGGATGCCTGGATTTCGCGTGGCAGCTCTCAAGGCCATGCCGAGGCTGGGAAGGAGCCTTCAACGGTTGAGGAGAGGGATCTTGTTGAAGCACACGAGGCTGTTGGAGAAAACAAGTTTGATTTGAAAGGAGAAGACAAATTCAAAGACAAGGATAGGAAAAGGAAAGATGTGAAACACCGGGATTGGGGTGAAAGGGAGAAGGAAAGGGTTGATCGTAGGAGCAACGTGCAAGTTGCTGATGGCAAAGAATTGACCAAGGAAGAAAGAGACGTGGAGAGGTGGGAAAGGGAGAGGAAGGATCCCGTGAAAGATAAGGAAAGAGTAAAAGAGAGGGAAAAGGATCATACCAGGAGAGAGTCGTGGAATGGAGCTGACAAAGAGAGTAATGAGAAAGATTTGGGGGATGGATCAAACAGATTGCAAGAGCAAGAGAATGTGATATCTGATAATAAGAAGCAGAAAGAATCCGAGAGCTGGAAAACTGTTGATAAGGAATCGAGAGACAGAAGGAAAGAACGGGATGTCGACGGAGACGGAGATAGGACTGAAAAGTGCAGCCGGGCATTTGAGAAGGAATCGGATGATGGTTGTGCAGCGGATGCTGAAGGGGGTATGGAGCGGGAAAGGGAAGTTTATAATTACAGTGTTCAACAGCGTAAGAGGATGCAACGGTCTAGGGGTAGCCCTCAAGTGGTCAACCGTGAGCCCCGATTTAGGACTCGTACTCAAGAAAATGAAGGGTCTGAAATACCTTCTTCTTCTTCTCTCTTATTATTATTATTATTATTATTTTTTGAATTACTCTTATATATATTCAAATACGATTAGGTTGGCTTGAATTTTGCATTCTGAACATGGGCAACACTATTAGTCGTCTTCTTGATTAGCGAGAGATAAAGCTGTAATAGGGGAACAGGAGATGAAAGTTCTGTTGGATAACTTGTCCACTTTTGAGGTTCTAGACCATCAATTTGAAGTTAGGAATGCTAGATTCATGTTCTGGTTTGTCTCTATCTCGTACGTAGCTTCTTATATGCGGGGATAGATTTTGCTGTCCTTCTGTACGCAAATGACTTACAAAAAGTCTGAAGTCAACGTTTAAATACATTTTAACCGCATATGTATCACCATCTCTGAACATGGGCAACACCATTAGTCGTCTTCTTGATTAGCGAGAGATAAAGTTGTAATAGGGGAACAGGAGATGAAAGTTCTGCTGGATAACTTGTCCATTTTTGAGGTTCTAGAGAATATCAATGTTAGTTTACTTTTTCATGGCCAAAGTCATATTAGTAGCCTTAAAAGAAGGTTAGGAAGAGTCAGCTCATGAGGCCTTAACCATCAGTGGTGTGTGTTTTGACTAACAATGATTTGTTTTTGTGGGGTTTTGTTAGGGTCCTTTAGTAATTTGGGAAGTTAGTTTAGTTAGTGAGCTGGTAGAGTTAGTAGAAATCAGCATAAAGAAGGGAGTTAGTAGCTCATGAAGGGTTTATGTCTAATTTTTCTATGAATTTGGGATTCATTCAGGGCTTGGGAAACTAAGATTAGGGAGAGTGGTGGTATCTCGAATACCACCGTTTCTGGTTTTCTTAATACTCTTTTATCAGTTGATTCAATGATAATTCATTATCTGGTTCATCAGAGTGTTTGAATTAGCTAGGTTCTTATCAGCTTTCTTGTTAATGACTAAGATTTGGATGGTTCAGCGGTTGATTCATTGCAGAGATCTGTTCACGTTATAAGGGGATAAGTGCTAGTCTAGTGTTTTCACTTTTATCTGTATTTCACATTTTCCAGAGTTGATGGTTTAGATCTCCATGTGGTGGATTCTATTAGATCGACATAAGTTCAATAATAACTTAATAAAAGTTTTGTTTTTAAAAGGATCATGGAAATTTGGCATATGTTCCCATTCTGTTTAGTGCAGAGGTTAATTTGCATTTTATTTTTCTTTTGCTTTTCCGCATCCCTGGTTCAGTACATTAATTAATTTTTATTTTTGTGTTTGTTATTTTGCAGATCTCAAGGTGAGCTGTCGTATTCAATTATATTATGTGGAGCTTCTTAAGTTTGCTACAGCCAAAAGGAATTTCATCCTTGGTGAAGTCCTTGTTTTACCTTGCAATATGTTTGTGATGCAACGAACCTGGATAGAAACTTAGTGAAGAATAAAGGATGTAAATCATTTGGATTAGTTCATTGGTGGTACAAGACTAAAAGGGGTCTGAAATATCATTTTCCACATCAATGTAGAGTTCGTTTCTTAAGACATCGCATATTCTGTCCGAGTATCATTTGGCTCATTGGCTGCACAATAGAACCGATTGAAAATAAAGTGGAGTTGAATATCATCTACTTCTGCCCAAAAATGGAATGTTTTTCTTACTCAGATAACAACAATCTCTGCATTTTGAGTACGTCTGCATCGGAGAAGTAGATGTTACTTAGACTAGAGAAAAAACTTTGCCCATTGTGGCAGCTCCATTGCAGGAGGACAACAAATGTAACTTTTGAGCTCTGTTTGAGTTTGACAAGATTAGTTCAATAACGGGCATTAACATGGCTGAATTTATAAGAATTATATTCATGTCCTTAGGGTTATAGACTCTTGCAATAATAAGTTATTTCATACCTTTGTAAATTCTGCTTATAGGAACGACGAAATCTGGTCCATCTTGTATTTTCGATGTTGATTTCCTTTACATGTCTCTTAAGCTGCTTACAGTTTCAGGAAAAGCTGAAGTGTCCTCTGTTGTCTATAAAGTCGGTGAATGCATGCAAGAGTTGATAAAGTTGTGGAAGGAGTATGAAGCATCACAGGCTGAAAAGAACAGTGAAAGCTCAAGTAGCGGGCCCACTCTTGAAATTCGAATACCGGCAGAGCATGTTACTGCCACAAATCGCCAAGTAAAGATCCGCATTATGTTAATAGGACGTCGCTTGACAACATTGTTTCTAATTGGCAGTATGTTCATATGAAATTCTTAATGCGATCATGTGTAGGTGAGAGGTGGCCAGCTATGGGGGACAGATATATACACAGACGATTCAGATCTTGTTGCAGGTAATAGTGTGATGATTGACTTGTGGTTTTATGCAGTGTATAAAAACATGGCGATGATTTCTTTTTTAAGGGAAGAAATAGCGACTAAAAAAACAAAAAACTTGATGTCCCATTTTTGCCTTTCAGTTCTCATGCATACAGGCTACTGCCGACCTACGGCCTCTCCTCCTCCTCCTGCTATACAGGAGTTACGTGCTACTATCCGTGTGTTACCTCCACAAGATTGTAAGTAGGATTCAGTTGCACTTGATTTTGATTTACATTAACCGCTCATTGCTTATATATGCATGCAATGAATCTGTCTTTGACAATTAATCTCTTTATTCCTTAATTGTATTGGGGTAGCATGGTCACCTTCTGTTTGGATTTTCTGATATTTGTAACAAAATTAAGAGAGATACATACTGGAGCTTAATTTCATTCTGTTAGAATAATTTCAATATGAATTATGACCTGGCATCCCTAAATTTTAAGCAGACTTGAATATTGTTATGTAATTTTTCATCAGAAGGCTTTTTATTTTGCATGGTATACATGAATCGTCTTTGGCATAAGTCGAGACAAGGATAATTGAATTTTTATGGTTATTAAATTACTTGCTGCCATTTGTTTATTTGTTCTTGTTGACACAGTGGTTTGTACATACAAATGTATACATTATTCGTTTAATCCAATCCTAACATTTATATTAGGTTATATTTCTACGCTGAGAAACAATGTCCGTTCACGTGCCTGGGGGGCTGCAATTGGCTGTAGTTACCGTGTTGAACGATGCTGCATCATGAAGGTATTAAAGTTGTAAAGCTAATTTGTTAATTTGCTTTTGTTGATTAGTTTTCAATGTTCTAATGCTTTATCCATCATCGTCGTTGTTAATATTATGTATTTTCTAGAGATATATGGTACATGTCTTCGCATTTGTCAATTTTTTCTTTTGAAAATCTTTTATTGATTTCTAAGATACTTAAATCCTCGATTGTGAATTTATTATTGTGCCACCGGGCTTTGAATCTTGATACTTACCCGTGCATTTCCAATTTTGTTTCCAGAAAGGCGGCGGAACCATTGACCTGGAGCCTTGTCTTACACATACATCCACAGTGGAGCCTACACTTGCTCCTGTGGCTGTAGAGCGGACTATGACTACAAGGGCTGCAGCTTCGGTATTACTTAGCATCTGACTCTAGGCTCACGTTTGTGCTTCTGTTTAAACTCGGTCTTTGTTTGTTTATACGTCCTTGGCTTAATCCTCTTTTCCTTAATACTACAGTTTATATTGTTTCTCTTTGACATTTTTCTTCATATTTTAATTGCTGTGTTGTGTGTTTAATTTTCTTTTTGTGCTCGAAAAATGGTTTATGTTTTTGGTATTATTGGTGCTTGTTAACTTTACTTTTGACTTACATGATTCTTTGGATTCCGTAGAACGCCTTAAGGCAACAGAGATTTGTACGAGAAGTTACGATACAATACAACCTATGCAATGAACCTTGGTAAATAAATCTCGATTTGATCATTCAGATTGAAGCCATCCATGATGCGAATATGTTTATTTTTCTGTTACCTTGAGTTCTATTTTGATGAACCGCAGTTAACCTCGGTTTTCTGTTTCTGTTTGTATTTTCTTCAGGATTAAGTACAGTATAAGCATAGTTGCTGACAAAGGTCTGAAGAAACCCCTGTATACATCAGCGCGTTTAAAGAAGGGAGAAGTGTTGTACTTGGAGACGCATTCATGCAGGTATTTACTTGTTATCCATTTGTTCGATTAAATTAAATTAAATTAAACTAAACTAATCTAAACTAAATTAAATTAAACTATGGGTTCTTGGTTTTCTTTTCCTTGGTTCTGATTGCTGAGTTGTCTATCATGTGAAGGTATGAGCTCTGTTTTAGTGGAGAAAAGGTGCTGAAAGCTATTCAGCAATCATCCCATGCACATGAATCGGAGGTAGAGAAATTGCAAAATCATCATTCACATTCTGCGAACGGCGAGTGCGAGAATGTTGTGGTTGATGGATTCCGATGGTCTCGTTGTAAGACGCCTCTTCCCCAGAAAGTGATGCGTTCGGTTGGGATACCGCTGCCCCTTGAACATGTGGAGGTACTGCAATCCTTCTTTTGCTGGCCTGGCCTGCATAATAATTTGAAAAAAAAAAAAAGGTTTTATTGGAACTTCTTCTTCTGTTATATGTTTATTATAAAATTAAATGGAAATGGCATATTTGTATGGATAGGTGTTGGAGGAGAATCTTGAGTGGGAAGATGTTCAGTGGTCGCAAACTGGCGTTTGGATTGCTGGGAAGGAATACATTCTTGCTCGGGTGCATTTTCTTTCCATGAATTAATAATTACTTTTAAACTATTTTCTCCTTTTTTCCCCCTCATATTTTGTTTATCCTACACATGCATGTATCCGGATTTGATGTAAGGAATAAACCAACGCAATTTAGATTAATGTATTTTCCCATTTTCATTATTTGATTAGATGAACTTTATACAGACAAGTAAACAAAATTTTAGATTATTTTCATAAATACCTCCTAATTATGTAACCTTTTCAAAGTGCCTTTCATTATAAATCCATCTAGTATTTTAACGGATTTGATGATGTCGCATGCCACTAAGATTAACTCTGATTTGGCGACTCACCTCCTCTGATGACGACCCGGTGAGCGCACTCTCCCAGGCGCAGTTGGAAGCCGCCTAGGCCACTCACCTCCTGCGGCGTGACGACACCCCATCACCAATGAGAAATGCGGCCGACCTATTTAATATTTGGGCATGACTTAAAGAGGGACCGCTCCTCACTGTCTCTCTCTCTCTCTCGGCCAGATATGGCCAAATGTGGCTGTAGGTGAAGGTTGCCGGAGATGTTTCATGACCAGGCAGGCAACTGGCAAAGCCATGCGCTTCCTGCATTTGCTCTGTGCAAAGCATTGCATTTGTAAATCTTTATAACGCTCCAATTAATGGCGTCTCTTTTGACATTTGACAACTTTACCACCAATCCCCCACGATGTCGAGCAATGCCACGGACTCACTTGTTTCTTTGTTTTATTAGTTACTCTACTTACTGGCGTACTCTTTTTTAACACGACTCTACAATTGATCCAGCGATTTAGTGAACCGGGTCTGGTCTGGTTCTTTCTTTCTTCCTACAACAAAATCCATTAATTGCAATTTTGCACCTCAGCCTCGGATGGGAAGACCAGACCAGAACAGAACACAGAGGCTAGGATTACATTTACATGTAGGACCCATTATCGTTCCTGATAATTCCAGAACTAAATACCAACAAAATTGGCACAACAAAAAACAAACGATCAATCATATTGAGATTTGAGACTTCTCCCCCAATCACATGATATTATTTACATGCAGCAACGCGTTACAAAAAGCATAGCATGATTGTACGCAAAACATATAAAGAGAAGAAGGACGAGCCAAAAGCAACAGAAACTTACAGTTAACAAAACAAGTGCACGGAAGAACAATTGTCCTGCCAACGAAGCAAAATTTCCACCTAGGTTTAGCAAAGTAACAAGTTAGCAGTTGTACGCCACGTCACGAGGGTCATCTCTCAAGAAAGCTTACCATCACAAACAGTCACCAGTCATCCCATTTATTAATGAAGTTATCCCACATTGCAGCGGCAATCGAGTCTCTCATCGAAAAGGCAACTTGTTCTTGTATTGAAGAAACCAACTGGATTTCAGGTTGTTCATCTAGCTCAGGCAATTCATCCACTTTCACCCCTTCCACACTAGAGAACAGCCAATCCTTCTCTTCCTCGCGGCGGATGAAATTATGCATAACACACGCAGCAATGACTATGTCCCTTTGAATGTGAAATGCATACTGAGGAGCGACTTTGAGTATGGGAAATCGAGTCTTCAAAACCTGAAAAGACCTCTGAATGGCATTCCTTAGAGAAGAATGCCTGTGATTGAATAGTTCCTTTGCATTTCTGGGCAACTGATTAGCACCTCTAAATTCATGGAGGTGATGCCGGACTCCCTGATACGGAGCAATAAACCCTTCCATATTCGAGTATCGCGAGTCCACAAGGTAATATTTGCCTAACACGTTGTAATTATCGGAAATAAGCAACATTGTTTTAATCACTGGATAAGATTCACAAGTAAAAAATTTCTAGTATATTTATAGTCGCACTGCTCAAACCTTCTGGAATCTGGGGGAAATTTTGATCCGGATCATTGAGAACTGCCCTTAATACACGGGAATCTGCAGCAGAGCCTTCCCAACCAGGATAAATGAATATAAATTTTAGGTCAAACGTGCAAGCTGCCAACACATTTTGTGAAAGAACACCTCTTCGGTTACGGAAACGGGATTGATCTTTGGCTGGGACATGAGCAGGGATGTGCATTCCATCAATGACTCCAATGCAGTCCTGAAACAAAAGTAATAAACAAGGTAAAGATGACTTGCCTATAACAACACAGACAAGAAAAATATATGCATTTGAACATGAACCTGGAAATACGGATAGAATCTTTGATTTGAGAGGATTTCGGCGGGGGTGGTGAGAGGTGGTGGCTGTAAGAATTCACGTGACAATGACTTGATTGCCTTCAGTACGTTATTAAAATATCGGCTAATGGTTTCACCTGAGTGTTGGAATCTCTCTTGGATTACTCTGTTGCGCTCATTATGACCGATAATGTTGAGGAAAATTCCCAGCTGCTCCTCTATCATAACACCAGCAGTATCCCGCAACATGGCTCTCTGTCGAAGAATGTCGCACAGCTTGTGAAATACATGTTTGTCCATCCGAAACATCTCCCGACAAATGTGGTCATGACCATTCAGCACTTCAGTCATAAAGCCACATCCTTGTTTGGGTGACAAGCTACGACAAGGTTTGCTCGTAACATTGTTATAGTAGCTGTAGCCGGCAGCAACTGCAATCAATTCCATCTCATCCAGTTCTAGGTCAAAATCATCCATGCCAGCTCACATATCTGCATAAAAGGCATTAAATATTGTACAAGAAAATATAACAATTGAACTTTTGAAAGCATTTCAACAAGTTATGGCTTTCAACCACAGGACATTCTAAATCAATTGATGAAGGCTACATCCGCAAACTATCATCTAGGTTATCAAGGAAAAGGCATGGCCATAAAGTCATAGTAGATACAAAAATTAAACTTTTCAAGTCTGCTCAATTGTACAAGCCATGGGACATTAAAAAAAAAAAAAGAAACATCTGTATATATATTAGAGAAGGTAACTCTCAGCCTAATTCAACTAGAAGAAGCGCCAGACTTTCCCTGCAACCATGGCAACCGCCTCTCGCTTTTAAGGGATATGAAAGTTTCTCTGGCGTTCGGATTTTCAAACAAATCCAAAGCGAAAAAGTAGATCCTTTGATCAACACCTTGCATCTCATCCAAGACCTTAATGCATTTGCTAATAGAAAACCGTTCCTCGTTCTTCATGATGGCGGCCGCCCTCATCTTGGAAGCAGCAGCTATTTCTAGCATGGCGTCCACTATAGCATCGCCAGTGGCCTTGCGGCTTCTCTTCCGACGACCTGAACTCGGCGGCATTCCCGATTGGCGCTTGTTTCCGTCCAACATGTTCACATCATCTCCGGAGGCCGAAGAAGCATCATCATCTATAAAAGGCATCGGGGCACGAGGATCGGCAGACATACTTTGCGCTATTAACACATCAACAATACATCACTTTTTTTCCCCTCTTCCTTTCAACTGTCTTCAAAAGAATGACAATAAGGTCCAAAATCGTTCGACTTACTAGTATAATTATAACACAACATTCCTTGTTTTCTACATATTTAAGGCATTATAAGGAAAAGAGAGAGAGGGAGAAAAAGAATAAATAGGTGTAATACAGACAGAATAGAAGAAAGAGGAAGCCATAAATCAGTCACATAATAAATCACTTTTTAAAAAAAAGAAAAAAAGAAAAGAGAAACTACCACTTTACTTTGTAAAACAAACAACAATGTAAAATAGGGCTGACGAGGACATTTGTAATATGCTTGCTTGCTGCTTTAAAATGTTGGTAAATGATTTAATTTAGGATGGTTATTTATTTATTTATAGAAACGGGCCTTTTTCTTTCCTTTGAACGATTCAACTTTGCATTTTAACTTTATTCGCAAACAAACGCGACAGATTTAGACATTCAATTTACCGAGAATATGAGTTTTAGAATGCGAAGATCACATATTCTTTCTAACTTTGTTAAGAAAAGAAAATTATAGAAAAACATTAGACAAAAATAATATAACGACTTTGAAATAAGACTCATCGTTCTCAGACAGAAACGAAACAATCAAAGCAACAGAAAGGCGAAAATGGCAGAGAAAACTATATATATATATATATATATATATCAAATAAAAATAAAATAAAAGAAACAAGAAAAGAAAACTTACAGCAGAGAGAGCACTTGCACTTTGCACTTTGCAATTGCACTGAGATTCTTCGAATTGTTGTTTGTTTAGGGTTTTCTTTCTTCTTTTATTTTATTTTATTTTATTTTTCCTTTTTTCTGAAGAAAATGAAAAAACCGAGAGAGAGGGTCGGATATATAAAAAACCTCTTTTTTTTCTCTCTCTTTTTTTAATGAGAATTGATGCAGGTCGAGGTCGAGCGGAGTTTCCAAAGAAACAAAACCAGAAAAATGAACCTTTATTCTATATTAATAATAATCAATTAGGGAGTTTAGCTAAAATAGTGGCTTTCACTTTTTTTTTGTTTTTTAGTAATTTGGTCTTTTCTTTTTAATTTTAACAAAATAAATTTAAACTCTTAAAATATTAGTAATTAAACTATTTGAGTCTATTTCTATTAAATTTTTAAAAGAACGCGTCACGTGCTCCAATATAAAAGATATATTAGTAAAATCATACTATTTACTAATTAACAAAAAATCAAAATTAAAAAATCATTAAAAAAACAAAAGACTTGCACTGTTGCAGTCATAAATATTAGTACAACACTTGAGGGAGGGGAGCACGGCGGCATTGGGTTCGCAGCGTCTGGGCGACGCGGCAGTGTGTTTGTGAAGTCTCAGCCGCGACGTTCTGAGTTCGCGGAGTTAGGTTTACAAAGTCGAGTTTTTAATAAGGACAACTTTCTTTAATTTTGATTTTTTAAAACTTTTTCTCACTTTCTTTAGTAAGGATAATTTTCTTTAATTTATTTATTCCATTAAAAATTTAATAGAAATTGACAGAAAAAAACTTAATTGTCAATGTTTTAAGAGTTTATGAATTATTTTATCAAAATTAAAAGAAGATGGACTAAAGTGTTACTTAATAAAAAATTAAAGGACCACCAATGTCAATTACTCTTTTTTATTTTTACTTTTTTCTAACGCCTTGTGGGATGTGTATCGTGGTTATTGAAAAATTATACTATTTTCAATTGTTACGTATTTATACCAACAATCTGATTTGACGGAAAAACACCTACTAATTCCCATACTATACTTATCAAGTTATTTCATAAGTCATAAATGGTCCTACTCATGTTACATAAGCTAAAAAGGTCAAATTTTGTGCATAGTTGTTTGTATAATTAAAAAATATTTTCTTCCTAAACCCTAAGACATTTGAAAATATTTTAGATTCTAAAATATTTTTCATATATATGTAGAGTGGATTGGTTTGGAATTTGGATCGGTTACTTTTTATACTCAATTAGCAACAAATCTGTATATGTACTGACTTAAAAAAGTGTCATCTAATCCAATCTTGCATATTTTTTAATAGCCCTATGCTTGTGATAGGGATGGGTGGCGTACATCAATGCTCATTATCAGCTGTTAGCGATAATGACCATCGATCGGCAGTCATTATTGGAATTTGCTTTAAATGTATTATCATATTATTTTTAACCAAAAAAAAAGTCTGTTGAAACCTAAGCTTGGTTCTGGTGATAGAGTTCTCATACCTTTGCACCTTCAAATGCTACTCAGAGAGAGAGGAAGAAGAAGATGGAAATGGAGAAGAACACGAGAAGAATAGGGTATCATCTGGGCATACACGTTAAGTTTAAGGGATTAATTATCATGATTTTAAATTCAGAGACTGATTTGTCAAACACGTTAAGTTTAGAAGTATTCATGCAAAAAAATCATACTTTTTATCGTTATACTTTCACTTCTAATGGAATAACAAGTTGTTTAACTTTTTACCTTATATAAAATAAGCGGTTTAAATTCCACGAAAGTCCACCAAGAATATTCACACATGCTTGATGTTGAGAATTCATATTGACCAAAACAAGTATTTTGGAAGATAAGTTGGATAATTTCTTCAACAATAAATAATAAAAGAAAAGAGGCATAGAATAACTTTTGGTTTTCTATATGGCACACAATTTAACAACTGCATTCAGAATTAGTGTTGGAACTTTAGGCGGCACGCCTGCCCGAAACTTGAATTTTTTCGAGCTCGACGGGCAGGACCCTATGTCCGCCTGTCCAGCTTAGGTTTTTGGGCTCGGGCAGCTCGAAAAAATGATTTGAACCAAGCACACCGCCCGTTGATACCTCATGCCCGCCCTAAAGCCCGATCAATGGCTAGTTTTTTGACCGTTGTTGCCCGACCCGACAGCCACCCGAAAGCCCAACTTCAACGGCTCTATTTTGTGCCATTGCTCGAAAAACTCGATTCGCCAAGCAAAAAAATAGCCGTTGGATTAAAAAATTTAGGGAAAATTGATTTTTTTTAACCCAAAAATTTCTCTATAAATACCCTCATCCCCTAAACATTTTCTTCACAACATTTCTCACATTCTCTCTCAATCTATTTCACTTTTGTCTCAAATCTCTCTCACAATTTTTCCATAAGCTACAAGCTCACACAAAATCCTAAAGCTCTCTCTCTCAAAGTGCTCTCATTTCAAGTCTCAAAACTCTCAAAGCTCTTTTCAACTTTAAGCTCTCTCAAGCTCATTGTTTATTTTTTGTGTTTTTTGTTAATTAATTTTAATTTCTTTGTTAATTAATTTTAATTTCAACTTTAGTTATGGTGATAATCCTGTTGATCCCCAAAGTCCAACTCCTACTAATATTTTTACTACGCAGGAATCGCAAACACAAGCACTCGAGGAACAATGTCCAATTCTAAATCCTGGTCATAGTGGATCTAGTGGAGGTCATGGTCGCAATGGTGGGGGCGGAGAGGCAAGTACTACTGCTAGTGTTGCAACCTCCAAGAGGAAATGCAAGCGCACCTCCACAGTTTAGGAGCACTTCAACAGATTTGAGGAGGCCAATAATGACGGTAACACTAAACACATAGCTCAATGTAAATATTGTCATTCTAATTTACAAGGTGACACTATTCATGGCACAACACACTTGAGAAGACACTCTGAAAAGTGTCTTCAAAAGCATGGTCAAACCGGCGGATCCGAACTCTGCCAAACACAATTATCATTTGATCGCGCACCGGTGGTCTAACCACTTGAAAATACGATCCGCAAGTCGATCGTATTGAAGTTACGCGATTGATAGAAACATTGGATCAGCCACTTAGTTTTGTTGAGCATCCTAATTGGCACTAGTATATTAAAATTATACACAATCCTAATGCACAATTTTTTTTTTTCAAAAACTACTCTTAGGAAATATATGTTAAAATTATTTAAATAAGAAAAAGAAGTATTAATCAACCTTTTACACTCTACTAGCAGTTGCGTTGCGTTAATAGCAGATATTTGGTATGATGTTGTCAACAAAGATTATTTATCTGTAACCGGATATTATTTCAAAAGTTTCGATTTAAATTAGAGAATATTAGGTTTTAAATGTATTCTAGGATCACATAGCACCGATCTAATATATAATACAATTTTAAATGTTATTGATGAATATAGATTAAGGGATAGAGTGATTGTTATAATATTAGATAATGCTAGTGCAAATACTAAAGCAATTGAATATTTTGAAAATGATTTAAGTTTATTCGATGATGGTACTATATTTCACCAATACTGTGCATGTCATGTAATTAGTTTATTAGTAAAATCTGGTTTAAAATCAATGGCTACTCACATTAAAAGAATTAGAGATAGTATTGCATGGATTCAAGGTAGTAACCAAAGAGAACAAGATTGGTTTAGGATTTTACAAGCATTAAATCTAACTTCTAGAGCATTAGCCCTAGATATGCCTGTAAGATGGAACTTAATTTATATAATGCTTCATCAATGCCTCCCCTATAAAGATGCTATAACAAGCTATATCAGTGCAAAATTAAGAGTAAGACATATAAACATATATGATAAGCAAATTGATGAAACTTTGTATCAATTTTTATGTAGGTTTCATGAGTTACTTTAAAACTTAGTAAAACATATTACCCAACATCACCTTTAGCTTTAGATGAACTTTTAAGAATTAGTATGTTATTTAGTGAATTTAGCGTGGACCCAATTTTAGGAGTTCTTATCGCTTATATGGAAAAGAAATTTAAAAAATATTAATCTAAATTACTAATGTTGTATGGTTTCGGTATTATTTTTAATCCTAGATTAAAATTAGAAGGTTTAGAAAACTTAGGAGTATTTTTGAACATCGATTATTCTTACCAATATCCTATAATAAAGGATAAAATATTCTTTCTATAGTGTTTATGAGAATAGGTTTATAAACACCACTTATGGAGGAGAGGAACCGCAACAAAGAGATGAAAACCTGCATTCATTCATGAATGATTACGGGTTGAAAAAGAAGAAAACTCAAAAAGAAGTTGGGAGTGGATCGTCATCAAGAGGTGGTGGTGGTGATAGCGGCAGCGACGGCTTCAATGAGCTTATGGCGTACCTCAGCGAGAACTTAGTAGTCGACGATAGTATAGAAGTGTTTGATTTAGTTAAATGGTGGAGGGCACGAGCATTAACTTGACCAATCCTTACTCGATTGGCAATTGATATTTTTTCGATTCCAGTGTCCCCTGTTTCATCCGAACAATCCTTCAGTATGACCTGACGAATATTTGAGGAACGTTGAAACACATTGCAAAGGGATATAATAGAAGCTTTGGTGTACATTAACGATTAGGATCATGCCGATCAACGTTTACAAGATACAATTTCACCGACAAACTAAGAATGGCTAGATGAATTTAATAAATTAATATTTTATTTTGAAGACGATATTTCAGCTTCAAATTAAATTGTAATTTATAAATATTTATTTACTTTGGACATTGTAATTGTAATATTGTATATTTATACTTTGTAAATTTGTAAATTTTGTAATTCGTCACAAAATAATTACATTATTTTTTCTTTATTAATTTTTTTCTCAATTAGATTTTCCTTAATAAAATTTTTAACGAGATAAACATGAATTATAAATTTAAAAAGTAATAAACAAAATTAATTTTTTAAATTATGTTGATTTTAATCTTAATTATAATTTTTATATAATTTTTACAATAAATAACTTAATAAATATTTAAATACAAATATAATTAATAAACAATATTATATATAATATATATGCATTATTATAAATATTAAAAAAAATATATAAATATAAATATATATATATATAATTTAGGCTTTTCCGGACGGGCTCAAATTGCCCGACCAAACTCAGACAGTTAAGACTTGCCTGAAACCTAAAAGCCATCTCCTAAATTAATGAAAATACTTGGGTGATAATTGACACCTAAGACTTGCCCGAAACCTACTCAAGGTAGTTTTCAAGTTCAGACGGTCAGCCCAAATTTTTCAAGCGGGTGGACTCAAGCAAGAGCACAAATTCAGTTTTTTCAAACAGTCGTGAGTGGCCTATTCAAAGTTCTATCACTATTGAGAACAATTCATTTTTAGAGTTACCAAAAAGCCATCTCCTAAATTAATGAAAATACTTGGGTGATAATTGACACCTAAAAACTGTTAAAGAGTAGCAATGTACAAGGAAATGTCCCGTTATCTATTCAAAGATATAACATCTTCAAAATATAATCTTGGCTTCAAACTTATTTTGATCCTAAGAGATATATAAAATAGCAAGGAGACAAAATATTCACTAAACTAAAACATTATCTACAAAATGGAAGAGAAATGATTAAAACAGACGATTGTGAAAAGATTAAGGTTGGTTTGTTAAATCATTCCAAGGACTTGAGAAGCCTAAACAAAGCTGCTGCTTCTCTAATCCGCGAGAACTCGATGCAGAAGGCTTGAACTTCAATGAAGAGATCCTTAACTGCAAGGATAACCAAAAAATACATCAAAGACATTCACATTCATCAAAATAGGCAATGGAATCCATTAAAAATCAACAACTAATTACTCTAAGATCCAAAGTGAACTCACCATTGATAATGTTATTTCGGATAAGGCTTTGCAGGAAAACACATACGAGACGCACGAGTCTATTCTGCATGTACTTGTCCTGTGTAAAATGATTTTTCAAAATACACAAAAGTCAATATTGGATGGATAACCATAAGATACTTTGAGCCCGTTTAGTTCGCTAATTCGAGTTTTTAATTCGAGTTGAGATGTGACTGTTTCTGAGAACTTTTTACTGTAACAAAAAAATTAGGTGTGACTATTTCTGAGAGATTTTTACTGTAGCAAAACTAGAATTCTAAACTCGAATCGGTGAAATGAACGGGGCCTTTAATACCTCTCCCAACTACAAATGGGATTACCAAAAGATACTTTTAACATCTCAAACCATCGGAGTATTCAGACGGAAAAATGGTTCTCTAGACAATAAAAAACCAAGAACATGTAATATGGATCACAACTTAACATGCTTGAATCGACAATAGACAGTGCCCATGGCAGCAGAAATAGAAAGCTAACAAAAGCAGAAAGTGTAATTCTAATAGCAAAGTGGTGAGGTGAATTACCTTGATGTTCTCACAGGACGATATACAGTTAGTTATGTACATTCGTATGAACTCGGAAGGAAGCTCCACTGCAGTTGTAAGCCTATTCACAACCTCCATTGAGTGCAGGCTCATGTCCATGTTGACAAGCACTGTAAAGTAACTATGTTAAAGAAGAGATGTCAGAATAGACAAGTCAGAAATTATGCTGCCTCAGCAGAAATAGAAATAAAACAAAGTAAACGAAAGCACTGCCAAAGACATACTCTGCAATTTCAGGGGAGTTTATCAACTTAGTGAGAACTTCAACAGCAATAAGAGGATTATTTTCCACCAATTCCTGAAAAAGATATGCAGAATTATGATGAGAAACCCCAAAGATGCAATGCAAATGAACAGTTAGGGTAAAGAAACACATACTGGTAGCTTTCTTGGTGTGAGTCCACAATGATATACAAGTTTCGGGTCATTTGCTAATTCCAACAAGACTTGCTGGCCAATGCCAAGGAAAAACACAGGGTCATATATTGCTTCAAACGAGAGAAGTAATGTGATGGAAATTAAAATATTATGATTTCTCCATTATTCTTTAATAAACATAAACTCATCTATAGCAACTCTTAAGATTGAATATGATGTAAAACACAAAGGAAAGACTCAAAGCTGTTCTATTTACTCCCCTTCGCATCAATAGTGAAGCGCATCAATAGCGAAACGTATCAATAGTGAAGCTATTTTGTCAAATGTAGAGTTCCCTTCGTCCCAGAATTTCCAAGCACACACTCTTAGTGTTACCTATATTCTCACCCACATGCCACCCGGCATGAGCAAACAATTTTCATCGTCCCTCTATATTCCCACCAAACACACATATCATACACAAATGGATGCACCATTCCATTACTAGTGCCATAATGTGTCCTAACATCTTATATGTTATACATAAAACTGGGGCATTGATAGCATTTTGTTCATCTCATGCACAATGAGAATATATGACACATCAGACATTATTGCCTGGATTGATACACGCTTTAACACATAAAGAAACTTATAACATTAGCATTTGACTTGACGTGATATTTAAATTCGATGTTATGAATTCTATCTCAAGAATGGATTGACATATTATGTACTTTACACGAAGATAAAGTAAATGAGCACCTCCTGTTGGGAAGGAGCAAGTGGTCCCTTCAAGGCTTTTGCAATCAAGTCCCTCACTACCGTTCCTCTGCTGGTATCGACACACATACTGTAGTCCCATAAAAGTTCATGATTATCGCCGGGGTTTAGCCATACGAGCTGTAAGAGGACTAGGATGATTAGTTAAATACTCTAAATCACGCAATCAAAATGGGTCAGTCCATAGAAGCGGGGGAAAAGAGTAAAAAAGAAAGAACTCACTTCACCATCCTGAACCGGGAGTTGTGGAGGAATAGGACGGGCCCATGGAGGACCAAAGCCTTCCAGGGACAAGCTTGACAACAATCCAATGAGCGTCTCATCTCTATCACCAGAACCAAGCTTAGGTTTGGCTCCGTGTTGTAAATCAAACCTTGAAATAAGAATGTGTGTATATATATGCCTTTTAATGTGAAGTGGAAGCAAAAAAAAAAAAAAAAAAAAAAAAAAAAAAAAAAAAAAAAAAAAAAAAAGAAAAAAAAAAGAAGTGCGAATGGGGTTGGATTAAACTGACTCTGACGAGTTAGGATCAGAACAATGGGGAAGATCGGGGTCGGGAAGCGCATTTAAAAGGGAGGCATCCTTAAAAGGGCAATTAAAGGGTTCGACGTGAGCTTTAACGCCGTACTGTTGCTCCAACTGTTCTCGCTTGGGGAACACCTGATGACAAGCAAGTACGAAGGAACATTCATTTGCTTTTTGCTTGGTTCTTCTTTTCTTTATTTTTTAAACAAAATGAACGAACATTGTTATTCAAAGTGTTTTGAATTGTAAAATCTTATTATTTACATAACATAACAATTCATAATTCACAAATATGAATATACATACATGCAGTGAGAGTGAAGGATCAAAACTTTTGATGTAGTGGGAGGCGGATTGCTTAAGAAACTGCTGAAAAGAACAAACAAGAGGTCCGCTGTTCATTAATCCAAAATAGAAATTGAAAACGAAGTCTGTCCGTCATTTATTTTATTTAATAAAAAAAAAAACAACAAACCTCTTTGGAGTTAGGAGAGGGAGAGGAATCAGAGGATAATAGCTGGAGAATAAATGCCCTCTCATATCTTTCAGCTTCTTCATTACAAGCACCCTGATAAATGAGAGCGAATACCATATACAATCATCCTTCTTTTATATACATGTATATATATATATATATATAGATATATACGAGTCTGTGTATGAGTAGTATGAGTGACTTACAGTAATAAACAGAGGAAGGAAAGGATTATTAGAATTGGCAGAAGATTTGTTGTTGTAAGCCTGATGAAGAATGGCGAACCCAACCAAACGCTGTGCAGGGTTGAGCATCTTCTTGTCCTGGTGTCGAAATTCGTTTTCTTAATTTTAATTAATTTGATAAAATCACAAAACAAAAACCCTAATTTGAAAAAAAAAAGAAAAAAAAGAAGAAGAATTGAAAGCTTTTTGTTGGTCACCTGCAAAAGGGTGGAGAGAGAAAAGGAAACGACGAATTGGGAGAAGGAGAGGGCTGGGAAGGAGGATTCGAAGTCGGAGACGATTTCGAGGAAAGGGCGTTGGTCGGCTGCTCTCAGCAGATTGAACAGCTTCACACTTTCATCTGCGCTCAGCGTCATCTTCTTCTTCGTCTTCTTCTTACTACTGTTATTATTATTATTATTCTTCGTACTCATATTTTTCTCGCTCATTCTCTGTTATTCTCCAAGGAACCTGAAATCTCCAACTCTTTTCTTCCTTCCTCTTCTGCCTTTCCTTTGCTCTCTCGATCAAATCTCATTAAACTGCCCGTCTCACTCCTAAGTCCTGGGTATTGTTAACTCCCTCAACTCGACTGGGCTTCTCCTACTCTTCACGGCCCACACTCAGGCCCATTCCTTTTCCCCACTAATCTTCTCTTTCTTTCTTTTTCTACCCCACTCCTCCGTTCTTTATCTATCCTTTTCTATTTTTGAATCACACTTGCAGTTACAAAGAAGATCTTGTGAACCACCCAAATTAATCACGTTGTTGATTTTTTCTTTTTACAAAAATTGAAATATTATCTGCACACGGATTGTTGAATAAAGCATTTAATGTCGTTTTTTCCATTTCTATTTTATCAAATTTAAACCAAATCCAGAAATTTCTCTAAAATGTTGACATAACTTGTTTTTTACACCCAAAAGATATTCTTGGAACCATAGAAATTCTAATATATATATATATTGTATTGGTTTAATTTTGCTTGATAGGGATAACTAACGAGTGCCTGTAGTTTTCTATCGTTTAGTGTTTAGTGTTAGTGCTGCAACTTCAGGCGGCGGGCATGCCCGCTGCCTGAAAATTTTCGGGCACGGCGGGCAGGTGCCTCTCGCCGCCTGACCACGGTATTTTTCAGGCACGGGTTCGGGCAGCCCGAAAATATTCATTCCCCCGACTGTCCGCCGCCGTGGAGAAGTCGTCCCCAGCCGTTTGCCGGATTTTTTTGAATTTTCCGGCATTACTCGAAGTTGCCCGAATTTTTGTTGCTCGTGCCTAAATTTTTTTTACCGTAGCCCGAAAAATGCCCGAATTTTGAACCAAATGGATCTTTTTTGCCCGAATCCGACTCGAACCCGAATTTTGCCGAAAATTCGAACCCAATGGTCGGATTTTTTACCGTTGCTTGACCTGCCCGAAAATTATACTAGCCGTTGGACCTGAATTTTTTGGAGAAAATTTTTTTTTTCAACCCAAAAATTTTTCTATAAATACCCCCCTTCCCCCCAACCATTTTCCTCACCTAAAAACTCTCATTCTCTCTCAATTTATCTTAATCTCTCTTAATCTCTCTCAAATATATCTTAATCTCACTTAAATCTCTCTTCATTTCTCTTAATCTCTCTCAAAGCGCTCTCAATCTCTCTTATTTTTCATAATGGCTTCTTCTGGTTATGGTGGTGATATTCCCATTGATGCCCAATTCAACATCGAAGAAGGGCAATTTCTTAATGTTTTTCAAACGCAGGAATCGCAAACTATGGAAAGAGTTGCTGATGAAACTGTAAATCCGACCCCTGGTGGATGTACTAGAGGTCGGGGACGTAATAGTGGTGGCACTGGTGGCCGTGGAGGAGAGGCAAGCGATATAATTATTTTAGGAATCATATGTAGCCCAAGTAGGAGATTGTTAGGAAACGTGGGTTTCCTATATTGTGGGCCACATATTTATTCAATAATTATATTAAGCTATTTAATTATTAGGCTAATTAAGTGATCTAATTATGAAAAGTCCAAATAGTCTCCTAACAGGATGTGGGCAGAATGGGTGGATACCCATATTGACCCAACTAGGTTTAATGGGAGCCTAATGGGGCAGTATATAAAGAAACTTAGGTTATGGTCCTCAAAACGTCAAATTATTCGGCAGTTTTCATTCTTACCCATCTAGAGAGAAAACACCCTATTAAGGAACTAAGGAGATTTGATTGAGGAAGACAATAACCGTCGTGCTCGTTATCTTAGAGAATTCTACTGGAGATTCAAGGCTGCATCAATAGAGACAGATATTTATCCTAACTTATTTTCTTAATAATTTAGTGGGATGATTCCTAAAATGTGAAACATGGATTTAAAAGATCCAACATATTATAGTTATTTTTCTATTTATATTTTTTAAATTATTTTTCTACGTATCTATTATCTATTCTATTACTTTACTACTATATAAAATAGTAGAATTTAATGTGGTTTTTCTCTCTCTCTCTCTCTCTTTTCTCTTTTTTTTTTTTTTTTTTTTTTTTTTTTTGCTTTTGGTGTTTTTTTTTTTGCCTTCTTATTTTTTTTTTTTGTCTTTTCTTCCTCAAAGTTTATATTCATCATACTTACTCTTTTTTTTTTAACTTTTTTTTTCTTTCATTTATCCTAATTAATTTTTTTTTAAGGTTATAGATATTTCTTTCCAGTAGCGCTCTTATATATCGTGTTCTAAATATTTTTCTCACAAATTTCTTTCAACGTACAACCTTGACGCTTTTTTTGTTTTGTTTTTGCTTGTGGTGTTTTTTTAGCTTTTCATGTTCCTTTTTTTTCTTTTATTCCCCCAAATTTTATATTCTTCGTACTTACCATTCTTTTTAACTTCTTTCTTTTATTTATCTCAATTAATTTTTTTCTAAAGATTATTATACTAAGATGTTTGCTACTGGTATTGCTCTAATATATTGTGTATTAAAAGTTATTCTCACAATTTTCTTTCTAATTGTCTATTTGTCTCACTATAATAAAATTTCAAAAATATGCCCTTGCCCCCTTTTTTTTACCATCTTCTAGACCACTACTATCCTGCACATATAAAGAGTTGTCGTGGCTTTATTATTCCTTTTTTAGTCGTCTAAAACGAGTTGTTTTGGCTCTTTTTTTTTTTTATTACTTTGAAAATGATGTTGACTCTTTTTTAAGAATATTTCATGTATTTTTACAATTAATCATAACATTTTCGCTGAATGTACTTCTCTAAAAAAATAAAAGATTATGTGTGGGATATTTAAACTCTACATTTTATTGTAGAGTTAGGTGTGCAATCTTCGTTAGAACATGCATACTACCATTTAATATATACTCTTTTTTAATCTCTATGTAAAAATCTTCATATATATTTTTTCTTACTTATTGTTGTTTGTATTTTATGTTATAAAAACTTCAATTATAACTAATGTACCAAAACTAATATACCATTATAAAAGAGAGAGTGTTTTTCTTTTGCACTAGAATAATGTTAGGAATATAAACTCAAATCTAAACTCTTGTGTACCAACTGATGTAGCATGTAAGTTATCATTTTACTATTAATGGGTGTTTAAAATATTACCACATCAATAATAAAAGAGATTACATCTACATATGAAAAGATGACAACTCATGCGCTAAATTAGTTGATACATAAAAATTAAAATTTGAGTTGGTATTATTACCATTACTCTTTGTACTATATAATTTGATCAAGTTGTTTTGTCTTCTAACGCTTTACCATTTTTTCCTTTATTATTAAAAAGATAAAACAACGTGTGTGGGAGGGGACATAATGATTTTATTTTTAATACAAAAATAAAAATGAAATTATTTTAAGAATTATTATAAGACTAATTTTGAAATTGCGTTTGATTAATTTTTTAAAAAATTATTTTGAATATAATAAAAAAGTGAAATAGTATTTAATTTAATTATTAATTAATATATTATAATATTATTGATAAATACTAAAAATGAAAACAGAAAAATAAAAATAATTTTTAACTGTTTTTTAATTTTTTTATAAAAATTAATTTTATTGTTATTTATTTTATTTTTATTTTTAAAATATTTACTTAACAAATATGGTTTTCATTTTTGTTTTTCAAAAAATGTGTAGAAATGTTTTAGAAAATAAGTAAAAATTAATTCTGAACGCCCAACGAGTGAAAGCCATGTGTACGCCTGTATAATTTAGGTGACAGTCACAAGACCGAATAATGAATTGATTGAGAATTATTTCTTTTTTATTTCTGAAAAAAAAAAAAGAATAAAAGATCGTATTGGTTGCGCTCCTGTGGGCCAACGTGCTGAGTAAGTATACGTAGGAGTGGATTGGGCCCTTTGAGATAACGCCCATATTGTCATTAATGCTATGTTTAATAAGAAAGAAAGAAAATATGAGAAGTGATGAAAAATAAAAATGATAGAAAGGAATTTAATTTTTTTTTATATTGTTTAGTATGAAAAAATAAAAAAAAATGAGTTTATTTTTACTTATTTGGTATTAGAAGTTAAATTAAAAGGAAAGAAAAAATCTTACTCATAAATTATTTTTATACCCTTAAATTTTTTACTTGAATGTTGATAAAGAAAAGAGTAATTTAGTAACTTTATTCACTTTAATGAATTGTCTCAATTTATCATCTCATTTTCTGCCCACTTATAAAAAGAAAAAAAATAATAAAACCCACATGTATTATTTTTCACTCCATTTTTCATTTCTTTTTCTTTTTTCTCTTACCAAACAACCTATATTTTTATTTTTCCACCCAAAATCTCTTCACCTTCTTCCTTCCTTCTACTTTTCTTTCCTACCAAACATAACTTCCCAATCCTAATCGCCCCGCCTCCCATCAATGAATGCTGAATGAATGAATGTGTGTTTATATATATTAAACAAACAAGTAACCACCGGCCACCCACCCACCCACCCCCAATATTTCATTCATTCATAATGTCGAGCTCCGACTCCGACGGCGTAAGAGATGGAAATCGTCTGCCGTGGGTGACCCGTATGACCGTCTCATTCCTCTCCTTCGTCACTGACACTTCTCGTCGCTCCAACGGCACCGTCAATCGCCGCTTCCTCCGCTTCTTCGACATCCGATCCCCTCCCACTCCCGATCCCAAACCCAACGCCACTGGCTCACGATCCGTCTCCACCTCCGACGTCACCGTCGATCCCTCTCGCGACCTCTGGTTCCGCCTCTTCATCCCGGCCACCGCCTCCTCCGCCGCTCCCAAATCCCTCCCGGTACTCGTCTTCTTCCACGGCGGCGGCTTCGTCTTCCTCAGTCCTGACTGTTTTGCCTACGACGCCGTCTGCCGAAAGATGGCTCGCAAGATTCCGGCTGTCGTGGTGTCCGTCAACTATAGGCTTTCTCCGGAGCACCGCTGTCCCTCCCAATACGACGACGGATTCGACGTCCTCAAATTCCTCGACGTAAATCACGACGGCGTTCTGCCCAAGGCGGCCGACTTGTCAAGGTGCTTTCTGGCGGGAGACAGCGCCGGCGCCAACCTGGCTCACCACGTGGCGGTGCGGGTGGCGAGGAAGGGCGGCTCGTCGTCGTCGTCAAATCTGGGCGCCGTTCGGGTGGAGGGGCTCATAGCGATACAGCCGTTCTTCGGGGGAGAGGAGAGGACGGAGGCAGAGATGAGACTCCCGCGGGGCCCGGTGGTGACGGTGGAGAGAACGGACTGGATGTGGAAGGCGTGCTTGCCGGAGGGGGCGAGTAGGGACCATCCGTTCTGCAACGTGAGTGGAACCCTGGCGGAGGACATATCGGGATTGGAGGAATTTCCTGATCGGACGGTGGTGGTAGTTGGGGGGCTGGACCCACTTCAGGACTGGCAGAGGAAGTACTACGAGTGGTTGAGGCGCTCCGGCAAGGATGCACGGCTTCTGGAGTATCCGAGGATGATTCACGCTTTCTACATCTTTCCCGAGTTGCCCGACTCAACTCACCTCCTCACTCAACTCAGGGACTTCATCTACAATCCCACCACCAACTCCAACTCCAACTCACCAACAACTCACTGTCATTGATCCTTTCTTTCTTTATTTCTTTCTTTATTTTCCTTTTTTTGGCGTTTTCTGATGAGGAAATGGAATGGGAAAGATAGAGAAAGGAACTGCTTTAATTACTAGTCAAAGACCGCGGCTGTATTAGTTGTATTATTTCCTAATATTTCGGTGCGATTAATACCTACTTGGCTGACCTTTCCTATGCAGTGCAAATTTTTTTCCCTCCTTTTTTTCTTTTTCCATCCAATTTTAAGATATTCTGTGACAGTGCCAGATTAGACCTTGGTTGGTTTTAATTCATTTGCACGTGTGAGATTCAATGGCATAGTTGAATTATTTTAAAATTTTCATTACGAAGATCAATTTCGATCTACTGACTATTCATTTTTAAAATTACTTCCTTACATTGTAAACTCTAATATTTACTAAATTTTAATCATAAGATGAGTAGGTGATAATAAATTGAGTAGTTGATAAAAAAAAATATTATGAGAATTAATGAGATTGATTTTTATCTTCATTAAATTTAAAAATTTAATAAATGGCGTGTATATTAAATTAAAAAAAAATTATGAGAATTAATGAGATTCAATGGCATAGTTGAATCATTTGATGCATAATTTCATTTTCTTTGATCCATGAAATGTGTTGGACCATTCATATTACAAGTTGGATCATTTGATGCATAATTAATGAGATCTACAAAATGGATCTCTATTATTATGTTTTAGCGGTATATATATATTGCATCATCGGAATACGGTATTATGGACTACTGACTCTGGATGGTTAGTGCTAAAACATCACAAACTTATTGACGCCAGCTTTATTTTGAATACCCAAAACTTGGAAGAACCAAGCTCTTTCCAAAGCAAATTATAAGGGGCTTAGAAAAATTTTGGGAAGAAATGGAATCATTTGTACACATGGGAAGTTAAGTTACATGTTTTGTAATTAGTTTTCAACCGCTCTTTTCCGCTCTTGGAAATTAGCAGGTTTTGAAGCTTTCACCTTTTTGGTGTTGAATTAAGTGGGTCAATTTGTTGAGTTCTATAGGTTTTTGATATAATTTGTTTTCATATTTGGAATATATTATTATTATTTTTTTGCTAAAAATTAGGTTAGTCGATAAGCTATCAGTAGTTTACATATTGCTCCGAAGCAAATTAAACAAATATGACACAAGCTAATCATTGAAGAAGCAGCACAGAAACTCACATCACTGTTATGTTTCTTTTTGGGCTGAAAGTAATGAAATGGCTCAAGCCCAATTTCAGAACCAGCCAAATAAACAACTAAAGACAGGTTCTTCACACGTTTAGCTAAATTGAAATACTTATGTTGACATATGGTTAAGTTTTCGAAATATATTAAAAATTACAAGATTCGATATCATCAAAATAACAAAATATGACACAATTATAAAATTTTTGTTATTTTTATGATGTTTTAAAAATTATGATAAATTAATTAGGGTTTAGAGTTTAGGGGCTCAGGTGTTAGGGTTTCGAGTTTACGGTTTTCGGGTTTGAGATTTGGGATTTGGGGGTTGGGTGGATTAGGGGTTGGGGTTGGGGTCTGGGGTTTGGGATTTTTGGGGTTTAGGGTTTAGAGATTTGGGAGTTAGGGGTTGGGAGTTGGGGGTTAGGGGTTGCGGGTAGCGGGTTTGGGGTTTGGCATTTGGCATTTGGGGTTATGGGTTAAGGGGTTAGGGGTTTAGGGTTACAGTTTGGGGGTTTTGGGGGATTTGGGGGTTGGGAGTTGGGGGTTAGGGGTTGTGGGTTGGGAGTTGGGGGTTAGGGGATGCGGGTTTCGTGTTTGGGGTTTGGGGTTAAGGGTTAAGGGGTTAGGGGCTAGGGGAGTTTAGGGTTGGGGGTTTGTAGTTTGGGGTTGGGGGTTTATGGTTTGGGGTTTGGGTTTTAGGGTTTTAAGGTTTAGGATTTAGGGTTTAGGGTTTTAAGGTTTGGGATTTGGGGTTTTTGGGTTTAGGGTTTAAGGATTACAGGGTGTTTGAGGTTTGAGGTTAAGGGTTAGGGGGTTTGGGGTTTAGGGGTAGGGGTTGGGGGTTTTGGGGTTAGGGATTTAAGGTTAGAAGTTTGGGGTCTAGGGTTTAGGATATAGGTTCTTGGGGTGGGGGGTTTGGGGTGTTAGGGGTTTAGGGTCTAGGGATCTTGGGTCTAAGGTCTAGGGATTAGGATCTAGGGTCTTGGGGTTCGGGGGCTTAGAGTTTAGGGGTTTGGAGTTTAGGGTTTAGGGTATTATTTCTTTTTTATTTCTGGTTTAGGGTTTAGGGGTTTAGGGTTTAGGGTTTAGGGTTTGGGGTTTTGGGGTTTTGGGTTTGGGGTTTGGGGTTTGGGGTTTAGGGTTAGGGGTTTGGGGTTTAGGGTTAGGGGTTAGGGGGTTAGGGTTAGGGTTTAGGGTTTAGGGTTTAGGGTTTAGGGTTTAGGGTTTAGGGTTTGGGGTTTAGGGTTTTGGGTTTGGGGTTAAGGGTTTGGGGTTTGGGGTTTTGGGTTTAGGGTTCCGAGTTTAGGGTTTGGGGTTTGGGGTTTTTGGTTTGGGGTCTAGGGTTTGGGGTTTGGGGTTTAGGGTTTGGGGTTTGGATTTTAGGGTTTGGGGTTTGGGGTTTCAGGTTTGGGGTTTAGGGTTTAGGGTTTAGGGTTTCTGGTTCAGGGTTTGGGGTTTGGGGTTTGGGGTTTGGGGTTTTGTGTTTAGGGTTCAGGGTTCTGGGCTCAGGGCTCAGGGTGCAGTGTTTAGGGCTAGGGGCTCAGGGTTCAGGGTTAAGGGTTCAGGGTTCATGGTTCAGTGTTAAGGGTTCAGGGTTCAGGGCTCGGGGTTCAGGGGACATGGTTCAGGGTTCAGGGTTAACGGTTCAGGGTTTAGGGTTGTGGTTTTACGGTTTAGGATTTGGGGTTTGGGGTTTAGGGTTCGGGGTTCAGGGTTCGGCGTTCGGGGTTCAGGGTTCGGGGTTCAAGGTTCGGGGTTCACGGTTCACGGTTCAGGGGTTAGGGTTCGGGGTTCACGGTTCAAGGTTCACGGTTCAGGGTTCAGGGTTCAGGATTCAGGGTTCAGGGTTTAGGCTTCTTGGTTCTGGGTTCAGGGTTCAGGATTCAGGGTTCAGGGTTTAGGGTTCTGGGTTCAGGGTTGGGGGTTTAGGGGGTTTTGGGTTTAGGGTTCAGGGTTCAGGGTTCGGAGTTCGGGGTTCAGGGATCGGGGTTCAGTGTTTGGGGTTCGTGGTTTGGGGTTCGGGGTTCAGGGTTTAGGGTTTAGGGTTTGGGGTTTAGGGTTTAGGGTTTGGGGTTTTGGGTTTGGGGTTTAGGGTTTGGGGTTTGGGGTTTGGGGTTTGGGGTTTAGGGTTTGGGGTTTTTTGTTTGGGGTTTAGGGTTTGGGGTTTTGGTTTAGGGTTTAGGGTTTAGGGTTTGGGGTTTGGGTTTTAGGGTTTGGGGTTTGGGGTTTGGGGTTTGGGATATGGTGTTTGGGGTTTAGGGTTCAGGGTTCTGGGCTCAGGGCTCAGGGCTCAGGGCGCAGGGTTTAGGGCTAGGGGCTCAGGGTTCAGGGTTCAGCGTTATGGTTCAGTGTTAAGGGTACAGGGTTTAGGGCTCGGGATTCAGGGGACATGGTTCAGGGTTTAGGGTTCGGGGTTTAGGGTTCAGGGTTGAGGGTTTACGGTTTAGGATTTGGGGTTTGTGGTTTAGGGTTCGGGGTTCAGGGTTCGAGGTCCGGGTTCACGGTTCATGGTTCAGGGTTCACGGTTCACAGTTCAGGGTTCAGGGTTCACGGTTCAGGGTTCATGATTCAGGGTTCAGGGTTTAGGGTTTTGGGTTCAAGGTTGGGGATTTAGGGGGTTTTGGGTTCAGGGTTCAGGGTTCAGGGTTCAGGGTTCACGGTTCACAGTTCAGGGTTCAGGGTTCACGGTTCACAGTTCAGGGTTCAGGGTTCACGGTTCACAGTTCAGGGTTCAGGGTTCACGGTTCACAGTTCAGGGTTCAGGGTTCACGGTTCACAGTTCAGGGTTCAGGGTTCACGGTTCACAGTTCAGGGTTCAGGGTTCACGGTTCACAGTTCAGGGTTCAGGGTTCACGGTTCACAATTCAGTGTTCAGGTTATGGGTTGAGGGTGCAGGGTTCATGGTTTAGGGTTCAGGGTTTAGGGTTCAGGGTTCTGGGCTCTGGGCTCAGGGTGCAGGGTTAGGGCTAGGGGCTCAGGGTTAAGGGTTCAGTGTTTAGTGTTCATGGTTCAATGTTAAGGGTTCAGGGTTTAGGGTTCAGGGTTCAGGGTTCAGGGTTTAGTGTTCAGGGTTCAGGGTTCAGGGTTTTGGGTTCTGGGGTCTAGGTTCAAGGTTGGGGGTTTAGGGGGTTTTGGGTTCAGGGTTCGGGGTTCGAGGTTCGGGTTCACGGTTCACGGTTCAGGGTTCAGGGATCAGGGTTCGGGGTTTAGGGTTCGGGGTCACGGTTCAGGGTTCAGGGATCAGGGTTCGGGGTTTAGGGTTCGGGGTCACGGTTCAGGGTTCAGGGATCAGGGTTCGGGGTTTAGGGTTCGGGGTCACGGTTCAGGGTTCAGGGATCAGGGTTCGGGGTTTAGGGTTCGGGGTCACGGTTCAGGGTTCAGGGATCAGGGTTCGGGGTTTAGGGTTCGGGGTCACGGTTCAGGGTTCAGGGATCAGGGTTCGGGGTTTAGGGTTCGGGGTCACGGTTCAGGGTTCAGGGATCAGGGTTCGGGGTTTAGGGTTCGGGGTCACGGTTCAGGGTTCAGGGATCAGGGTTCGGGGTTTAGGGTTCGGGGTCACGGTTCAGGGTTCAGGGATCAGGGTTCGGGGTTTAGGGTTCGGGGTCACGGTTCAGGGTTCAGGGATCAGGGTTCGGGGTTTAGGGTTCGGGGTCACGGTTCAGGGTTCAGGGATCAGGGTTCGGGGTTTAGGGTTCGGGGTCACGGTTCAGGGTTCAGGGATCAGGGTTCGGGGTTTAGGGTTCGGGGTCACGGTTCAGGGTTCAGGGATCAGGGTTCGGGGTTTAGGGTTCGGGGTCACGGTTCAGGGTTCAGGGATCAGGGTTCGGGGTTTAGGGTTCGGGGTCACGGTTCAGGGTTCAGGGATCAGGGTTCGGGGTTTAGGGTTCGGGGTCACGGTTCAGGGTTCAGGGATCAGGGTTCGGGGTTTAGGGTTCGGGGTCACGGTTCAGGGTTCAGGGATCAGGGTTCGGGGTTTAGGGTTCGGGGTCACGGTTCAGGGTTCAGGGATCAGGGTTCGGGGTTTAGGGTTCGGGGTCACGGTTCAGGGTTCAGGGATCAGGGTTCGGGGTTTAGGGTTCGGGGTCACGGTTCAGGGTTCAGGGATCAGGGTTCGGGGTTTAGGGTTCGGGGTCACGGTTCAGGGTTCAGGGATCAGGGTTCGGGGTTTAGGGTTCGGGGTCACGGTTCAGGGTTCAGGGATCAGGGTTCGGGGTTTAGGGTTCGGGGTCACGGTTCAGGGTTCAGGGATCAGGGTTCGGGGTTTAGGGTTCGGGGTCACGGTTCAGGGTTCAGGGATCAGGGTTCGGGGTTTAGGGTTCGGGGTCACGGTTCAGGGTTCAGGGATCAGGGTTCGGGGTTTAGGGTTCGGGGTCACGGTTCAGGGTTCAGGGATCAGGGTTCGGGGTTTAGGGTTCGGGGTCACGGTTCAGGGTTCAGGGATCAGGGTTCGGGGTTTAGGGTTCGGGGTCACGGTTCAGGGTTCAGGGATCAGGGTTCGGGGTTTAGGGTTCGGGGTCACGGTTCAGGGTTCAGGGATCAGGGTTCGGGGTTTAGGGTTCGGGGTCACGGTTCAGGGTTCAGGGATCAGGGTTCGGGGTTTAGGGTTCGGGGTCACGGTTCAGGGTTCAGGGATCAGGGTTCGGGGTTTAGGGTTCGGGGTCACGGTTCAGGGTTCAGGGATCAGGGTTCGGGGTTTAGGGTTCGGGGTCACGGTTCAGGGTTCAGGGATCAGGGTTCGGGGTTTAGGGTTCGGGGTCACGGTTCAGGGTTCAGGGATCAGGGTTCGGGGTTTAGGGTTCGGGGTCACGGTTCAGGGTTCAGGGATCAGGGTTCGGGGTTTAGGGTTCGGGGTCACGGTTCAGGGTTCAGGGATCAGGGTTCGGGGTTTAGGGTTCGGGGTCACGGTTCAGGGTTCAGGGATCAGGGTTCGGGGTTTAGGGTTCGGGGTCACGGTTCAGGGTTCAGGGATCAGGGTTCGGGGTTTAGGGTTCGGGGTCACGGTTCAGGGTTCAGGGTTCAGGATTCAGGGTTCAGGGTTTAGGGTTTAGGGTTTAGAGGGTTTAGGGTCAAGGATTTAGGGTCTATGGTTTAGGGTATAGGGTTTAGGGTTTGGGGTTTAGGGTTTGGGGTTAAGGGTTTGGGGTTAAGGGTTTGGGGTTTAGGGTTTCGGGTTTGGGGTTTGGGGTTTGGGGTTTCGGGTTTGGGGTTTTGTGTTTAGGGTTCAGGGTTCTGGGCTCAGGGCGCAGGGTTTAGGGCTAGGGGCTCAGGGTTCAGGGTTCAGGGTTTAGGGTTTAGGGTTTAGGGTTTAGGGTTTAGGGTTTAGGGTTTAGGGTTTAGGGTTTAGGGTTTAGGGTTTAGGGTTTAGGGTTTAGGGTTTAGGGTTTAGGGTTTAGGGTTTAGGGTTTAGGGTTTAGGGTTTAGGGTTTAGGGTTTAGGGTTTAGGGTTTAGGGTTTAGGGTTTAGGGTTTAGGGTTTAGGGTTTAGGGTTTAGGGTTTAGGGTTTAGGGTTTAGGGTTTAGGGTTTAGGGTTTAGGGTTTAGGGTTTAGGGTTTAGGGTTTAGGGTTTAGGGTTTAGGGTTTAGGGTTTAGGGTTTAGGGTTTAGGGTTTAGGGTTTAGGGTTTAGGGTTTAGGGTTTAGGGTTTAGGGTTTAGGGTTTAGGGTTTAGGGTTTAGGGTTTAGGGTTTAGGGTTTAGGGTTTAGGGTTTAGGGTTTAGGGTTTAGGGTTTAGGGTTTAGGGTTTAGGGTTTAGGGTTTAGGGTTTAGGGTTTAGGGTTTAGGGTTTAGGGTTTAGGGTTTAGGGTTTAGGGTTTAGGGTTTAGGGTTTAGGGTTTAGGGTTTAGGGTTTAGGGTTTAGGGTTTAGGGTTTAGGGTTTAGGGTTTAGGGTTTAGGGTTTAGGGTTTAGGGTTTAGGGTTTAGGGTTTAGGGTTTAGGGTTTAGGGTTTAGGGTTTAGGGTTTAGGGTTTAGGGTTTAGGGTTTAGGGTTTAGGGTTTAGGGTTTAG
>NW_010361025.1:0-2500 GCF_000414095.1 Morus notabilis | reverse complement strand
CGGAGTTCAGGGTTCGGGGTTCAGGGTTTGGGGTTCGGGGTTTAGGGTTCGGTGTTTGGGGTCACGGTTCAGGGTTCAGGGTTCGGAGTTCAGGGTTCGGGGTTCAGGGTTTGGGGTTCGGGGTTTAGGGTTCGGTGTTTGGGGTCACGGTTCAGGGTTCAGGGTTCGGAGTTCAGGGTTCGGGGTTCAGGGTTTGGGGTTCGGGGTTTAGGGTTCGGTGTTTGGGGTCACGGTTCAGGGTTCAGGGTTCGGAGTTCAGGGTTCGGGGTTCAGGGTTTGGGGTTCGGGGTTTAGGGTTCGGTGTTTGGGGTCACGGTTCAGGGTTCAGGGTTCGGAGTTCAGGGTTCGGGGTTCAGGGTTTGGGGTTCGGGGTTTAGGGTTCGGTGTTTGGGGTCACGGTTCAGGGTTCAGGGTTCGGAGTTCAGGGTTCGGGGTTCAGGGTTTGGGGTTCGGGGTTTAGGGTTCGGTGTTTGGGGTCACGGTTCAGGGTTCAGGGTTCGGAGTTCAGGGTTCGGGGTTCAGGGTTTGGGGTTCGGGGTTTAGGGTTCGGTGTTTGGGGTCACGGTTCAGGGTTCAGGGTTCGGAGTTCAGGGTTCGGGGTTCAGGGTTTGGGGTTCGGGGTTTAGGGTTCGGTGTTTGGGGTCACGGTTCAGGGTTCAGGGTTCGGAGTTCAGGGTTCGGGGTTCAGGGTTTGGGGTTCGGGGTTTAGGGTTCGGTGTTTGGGGTCACGGTTCAGGGTTCAGGGTTCGGAGTTCAGGGTTCGGGGTTCAGGGTTTGGGGTTCGGGGTTTAGGGTTCGGTGTTTGGGGTCACGGTTCAGGGTTCAGGGTTCGGAGTTCAGGGTTCGGGGTTCAGGGTTTGGGGTTCGGGGTTTAGGGTTCGGTGTTTGGGGTCACGGTTCAGGGTTCAGGGTTCGGAGTTCAGGGTTCGGGGTTCAGGGTTTGGGGTTCGGGGTTTAGGGTTCGGTGTTTGGGGTCACGGTTCAGGGTTCAGGGTTCGGAGTTCAGGGTTCGGGGTTCAGGGTTTGGGGTTCGGGGTTTAGGGTTCGGTGTTTGGGGTCACGGTTCAGGGTTCAGGGTTCGGAGTTCAGGGTTCGGGGTTCAGGGTTTGGGGTTCGGGGTTTAGGGTTCGGTGTTTGGGGTCACGGTTCAGGGTTCAGGGTTCGGAGTTCAGGGTTCGGGGTTCAGGGTTTGGGGTTCGGGGTTTAGGGTTCGGTGTTTGGGGTCACGGTTCAGGGTTCAGGGTTCGGAGTTCAGGGTTCGGGGTTCAGGGTTTGGGGTTCGGGGTTTAGGGTTCGGTGTTTGGGGTCACGGTTCAGGGTTCAGGGTTCGGAGTTCAGGGTTCGGGGTTCAGGGTTTGGGGTTCGGGGTTTAGGGTTCGGTGTTTGGGGTCACGGTTCAGGGTTCAGGGTTCGGAGTTCAGGGTTCGGGGTTCAGGGTTTGGGGTTCGGGGTTTAGGGTTCGGTGTTTGGGGTCACGGTTCAGGGTTCAGGGTTCGGAGTTCAGGGTTCGGGGTTCAGGGTTTGGGGTTCGGGGTTTAGGGTTCGGTGTTTGGGGTCACGGTTCAGGGTTCAGGGTTCGGAGTTCAGGGTTCGGGGTTCAGGGTTTGGGGTTCGGGGTTTAGGGTTCGGTGTTTGGGGTCACGGTTCAGGGTTCAGGGTTCGGAGTTCAGGGTTCGGGGTTCAGGGTTTGGGGTTCGGGGTTTAGGGTTCGGTGTTTGGGGTCACGGTTCAGGGTTCAGGGTTCGGAGTTCAGGGTTCGGGGTTCAGGGTTTGGGGTTCGGGGTTTAGGGTTCGGTGTTTGGGGTCACGGTTCAGGGTTCAGGGTTCGGAGTTCAGGGTTCGGGGTTCAGGGTTTGGGGTTCGGGGTTTAGGGTTCGGTGTTTGGGGTCACGGTTCAGGGTTCAGGGTTCGGAGTTCAGGGTTCGGGGTTCAGGGTTTAGGGTTTAGGGTTTCGCGTTTGGGGTTTGTGGTTTGGGGTTTGGCGTTAAAGGTTTAGGGTTTCGGGTTTGGGTTTTTGGGGTTTTGGGTATGGGGCTTGGGGCTAAGGGTTTAGGGTTTAGGGTTTAAGGTTCAGGGTTCAGGGTTCACGGTTCACAATTCAGTGTTCAGGTTATGGGTTCAGGGTTCATGGTTTAGGGTTCAGGGTTTAGGGTTCGGGGTTCTGGGCTCGGGGCTCAGGGTGCAGGGTTTAGGGCTAGGGGCTCAGGGTTAAGGGTTAAGGGTTCAGTGTTCATGGTTCAATGTTAAGGGTTCAGGGTTTAGGGTTCAGGGTTTAGGGTTCAGGGTTTAGGGTTCAGGGTTTAGGGTTCAGGGTTTAGGGTTCAGGGTTTAGGTTTCAGGGTTGAGGGTTTTGGGTTCTGGGGTCTAGGTTCAAGGTTGGGGGTTAGGTGGTTTTGGGTTCCGGGTTCGGGGATTGGGGTTCGGGGTACGCGGTTCAGGGTTTAGGGTTTGGGGTTTAGGGTTTAGGGTTTCAGATTTAGGGTTTAGGTTCTGGGGTTTT
>NW_010361024.1:66194-109571 GCF_000414095.1 Morus notabilis | reverse complement strand
CATGAATACTCACGTGATAAACTCTGGCATCTTAATTTAACGGTTAAAATAACAATTTTTATTTTAAAAAAGACAGTTCTTACTATAAAAATTCTCTTATTTCTTCCGTACTACTCCTTTGGTCACATGTCAGTCTTCCCTTTTGTTGTTGTTGTTGTTGTTGTTTTTTTTTACTTAAATCTTATTATTATTTTTTATTTTCTATTTTTTTTTCTTTTTTAGATGCTAATACAGTTTAATATTTTTATGATGTACTTTGAAATATTTTTTCCCCTGTTTGCTCCTATCAAAATAACTTCTTTTATATATGTCTTTATGTTAGTTTTTTTTCTTATTTCCTTTTTGTTAAAGGCTGATGTATAGTTTAATTTTTGGTTGACGTGCTTTTCTAAAAAATCTGTTTATTCTATCTATTCTATACCATATATGAAAATGCCGGTATGAGTTTTGATCCTGTCCCCACCGTTTTACATTATATATAGTTTTTACCTTCTTCTCTCTCCAATATCAAATATGTATTGTTCTCTTCTCTTTTTCTTTTTCTTTACTTTGATTTCTTTCTAGGGCCTTTTGATCCATAAATTTGAATAGAAATTTTAATTTTATAAGAGAAAATACTGTAGCAAAAAAGTGATGGCAAGAAATTGGCATTGCTTTAACTCTTAGGAGACGTGTGGTTCATGGATTAGAATCATGTGATTAGAACTATTTTTGATTTACGTGTATTTTTTGTGAGAGAAAATACTATAGTGCACCATGAACCATGATTCAAATCATGGTTTGAATCCTCCCACCAAACGCCCCCTTAGTTGATTTTTTATACTATATAATAATCTTATGTATTTTTTGTGCTTCCTCAAATTGACTTGTTCATTTATGTTGGTCTACTTCATGTCAACTCAATTCTTGTTCTTTAACTTTCTTTTCCTTTTTATGCTTATGCCTTACCAAAGATCCTCAATTGATTGAAGTTTATTTGTTCTTTGGCAGTGAACAAGCAATTATCACAAGGTATCAATGGCATCGAAATTCTGGAATGGACATTTTCTTGTATATAATATGTGGTCTGTTCAATTGAGTTAATTTAGTGATAATCAATTAAAAAAATATAGTTGATCATTCAATGTTTCATGTTATGTCAAATTGATTTTAGCGGTTTCATCTAATAAAGTAGCATGCATAAGTTAACCATAGAAGTAATGCCAACATTATATTGGGATCATGCACGTGCCCCCAACTAGTGTTGAAAAAATAAAAAAGACGACAGTTGAAGATCGGTACAAAATGACAAATGTTGCTTCCTTTTCCTTTTCTGGGAAAAAAATCATGGTACGAAAAACTTAGCTTGTGCTGTTAAGAGTACTGCCAAATTACTAATCAAGACTGAAAAATATCCACTTTTGCGCATGTATAAGCAGTAATTTTTTGGTTCACCGAAAAAAAAAAAAAAGGGGACCATTTTCGTAAACAGGGTATGCAAAGCATCAAAATTAGGATGTTTAGCTGGTACAAGTTTCCCCTGTGGAGGCCATCTGTAATTTTTAGTACATGAACACAAACTCCCATTTGTCGTGCCCCCTTAGATTTCTTTGTAGGTTTTTGTTCCAGTTTCATCTTTACTTCTTCACAATCATAAAATCCATTCCATCTAACATTGAAAGATTTCTCGCCTCCTCAATTTCTTCGCTGAACATTGTTTGCCTACAGCTGTTCCAATACGAACATTAGTTCAATAGTCATTAAAATTTGTAAATAATCACCATTCTTAAACATTTAAGCTTAAAGCAAGATAGGCCAATATTCACATTCACAAGCAAAAAGTCTTCAAGAACAAAAAAAGTGAAGTACATTTATTCCTCTATGCTGAGAAGTTATATCGACTCTTCCAGACGGGGTTGCTTGTACATCCAATGTAGTCAACATCTGGGGTATGGATAGACCCCCAGAGATGACAATTTCTGCACATACAAAAACCAAATATCAAACTACCTTTAAGATTCATGGATGGTTTATATAGTTTCATACTGGCACGGAACCACAATAAGACCAGTGGGGGCACATGCCCCCACTGAAAACTTGAAAAGCTATTGTATATCTTCTACACTGTCTATTGAACTCCCAGTTCCTCACCCAGTACTGTCTTTTATATAGCTTTGGGCTTGATTTAACTCACTTTTTAAATTGTCATATGGACTCTTCTTTTTTCTAAGGTTCAATACATGTTCAAATTCTTTTTATTTTCAACAATGTCTACTTTTTTTCTTCTTTTTTTTTTAATTTTATTTTGGCTTGTCCTCTTTCTCTTATTTAACTTGTTATCTTTTTTTTTTTTTGATAGATTAATTTGCTACCGTCTTTCTCTGTGATCTCCTTTGTTTTAGAATTTTATCAACTTCTATAACATTAAGGTACATAGAGAGATCTATTAGGTTTCATTTTTATATTCATAATAATGTTGAAACATGCATAATATTATAATAGGTTATAAGTGGATACCATTTTTATATTACATTATATTAGTTTATAATTAACTTCGTTTATATTTGTGCCCCTACTAAATTCAAAGTCTGGTTCCGTCACTAGTTTCATATAGAGGTCTCTAAACGAAATTCATACCGATCCCTTCTCGGACAGACAGATTTGGCCTCAAAATATCTTTTGAACTAATAAGAAATATGTCGCCAATGTAGAGATGGTTCGAAGGCACATAAACGCAGCAGAGTTCTTCCTCCCCTGTGCTCTGCTGAAGAATAACTGTAGAAGAAGTGATGAATCCAAATGCATATTCCCCAATACGCGGATGCCTTACAATAGCCACTTCCTTGAATGCATTAGAGCTCTGATCTATAAAGCATACGTTAAATAGCTTCAAAAGTAGTAAACATAACTTGGAGCTAAGACTAAAATACATGTACTGGTCATTACCTGGTGATATTGCTGTACTTATTTGCTTTGACGCAGCATATATATAGCTTACAAAAGGCATTTTCTTGATGAACCATTCCCCAAGAGCAAGAACAGAAGCTCCCAACCACGATGACATGAAGATACCAACTAAAAAGATGAAGGATATGGAGGTAACAAATCCAAGACCTGCATAAATTCAGAGGTTGAAAAAGCCTTCATCAAATCCTATTGAAAATTCAACCAGATACACGATTGTACTGGTTTTTTTAAGATTTGTTGCAATAAAGGTCAATTAAAATTGGAAGAGTAAGGAATTTATAATGTTAAAAGCGTCTTGTTTGGCTCGATCCAATCAAATGCATTTATTTGGAATGACCAAGTTGCTTACTACAAAAGTTCTAACATTTTCTCTGTACCATAACCTTTTTTTTTTATAAAAAAGAAATTGAAAATCTGCTTACCAAAAACATTGATCCCAAGATGACTATAGATCGGAGAGAAGAAACCATCCACGAAACTAATGAAACCCCATGTGACGTAGAATGTGATGGCCATTGGAAGAAGAATGACACTGCAAGAAGAATCAGATAACAAAACCACGTAAAGCAAGTTGTTATTCATTTTGAAACTAAAATAAGTTGTTATTAACAAAACCACGGAACGCAAACAAATGTAAACTAATAAATAAAATAAAATTATTGCAGTCTATTTGACTAGTAATAAGTCTTGCACAGAAAATAACTCACCATCCAGACATAAATTTCTTTGAAGCCCAGCTCCTAATTACTTTAGAAAATGCATTCAAACAGAAAAATTTATATCAGAAAATCTCTGAATTTTAAGCGCAAAGAAAAGATTGAGGATAATTCTAACTATATTGTTTCTCTTCACGCATTCAAGTAGTAGGTCCAAATTCTATCGAACAAAATCCTGCATAAATCTGATTACAAATGCATCCAAAATCCCTAGCACTATAACCATGCATTCCTCTGCAAGTAACATTGCGACGATTCTCATTTTCTCAACAAGATCATCGCGGAATTCAGAAACGTCATCGAAATCAAACTAAGTAAGAACAATTTACGTTTAAGAAAACCGGATTGACGGAGAACAATTTACGTTTCCTCTTTGACGATAGATTGAAGCACACTCGTTTGCGCTCGATTCACGATTCATCTGCATGATTTCTCTCATCTCGAACAGAATCCCGAGGGAACATGAAAATTTCGCAAACCAGAAAACGAGAAAGTGTTTAGCGAGATAGAGAGAGAAAGGGAAACTGACCTCGCGACTCGCGACCAGAGTGATGAGAAATAGAAGGAGGTGGAGAGTCGGATGGGGAGGAGGATTTGGAGGCTCCATTTACAGAGATTTCCGAAGCTGGAATTAGGAGCTCCATATCATCTTCCCTGTTCCTCTCTCTCGTCGCCATTAATAAATCTCTTGTTGTCGTGTTGCTTTACAGATTCGTACAATTTTTTGGCCCTTATTGTGTTTCTCTTTCCGTAACGAACCACGTGAATGATCCAAGTTTGTTGCCAAAAGTTGGACGTCTTTTCAACTTTATATATATAGAGCGCACAAGTCAGAAGCTCATAATAATAAAGCTCTTTCATTGTAATAATATCGTATTAGCATGGCTGAGTTGAAACAGTCCCCAACTAAACGACGTAGTTTACATGTCTCTCTATTTTTTTCCTCTTTTAAATGAAGTCTCTCTCCGCAAGGCATTTTGCTTTTGTCTCCCCCCGTCAGGTATATTGTAAGGGTCGCCTTCGTTGAGTGACCATAACAATGATTTAGAAAGAAAAACGTGATGAGGCAAACAAGAGAACGATCTATAAAGGATTTTGTCTATACGGCAAACTAGGGACGTCAATACGGGTTACGACATGACAGCACGAATCGAAATCAATATGAAAATTGTGGGTTAGGGTTGAGAAAAAAAGGGGTACGGGTCGGAATTAGGTTGAACTGAATTTGACACTGAAAAAATGGGTCAATTTTGGGTTGGACCTGTACAACCCGGACACAACCCGCAATTCAATTGCGTGTCAATTTCATGTCAATTTCGGGTCCAATCCGACACGACCCGTAGAAAAAAAATAAAGACAAACCCTAGACATGCTTCCCTTCTCTTCTCAGTTCAGAGGTTGCCCGCTGCCGCCTCTTCCCTTCTCTTCACATCTGAATTTTCTTCCACTTCTTTCTTCTTCGTGTCCGTCCTTCTCTCTCCTCGAAATAGACTTTCTAACTTTGACCGCCATCTCCATTGAACTTTCCCTCCTCCATCTCTTAAGTCTATTGTAGATGAACAACAACGATTTAGAGGCACAAAGTGAGCACATTGAAGCAATAGATGTCGATATCGAGCTTGAGGAGGATGCGGTTGAGCTCACAAGCCTCGGTGGCCAAAAACCTCTCAAGAAGAAGTTGAAATAAAAAATTTGGAACTTTTTTGACATCCTTCCTCTTGGTCCAGACATAAAGCTTAGGAGTGCTTGCAAGAAGTGTGGGTAGCAAAGTCTTGCTGCTAGTAAGTATGGAGCAGGAAACTTGTTGAAGCATATTAAAACTTGTCCGAGATCAGATACTAGAGATATTGGTCAAATGTTTATTTCTCGTTATAGTAGCTTGTCATTAGGCTTTTGTTGCTTTGATTCTGAAAAATGACGTGAGATACGTTATAGTAGCTTGTCATTAGGCTTTTGTTGCTTTGATTCTGAAAAATGGCGTGAGTTGGTGACTGCTTGTATTGCTATGCATGATTTGCCTTTTCAATTTGTTGAGTACAAAGGATTAAAGGCTATGCTTTAATATATGTATCCTGATGTGGAATTAGTGTCTAGGAACACTGCTAAAGTTGACACTCTTAAGTTGTATGAAAGGGAGAAAATGAAAATAAAAAATATGTTGGATGCATGTCCTAATAGAATAAGTTTGACATTTGATCTGTGGACTTCATTAACTAATGATGGATATTTGTGCCTGATTGCTCATTTTCTTGATAAGAATTGGAAGTTGAATAAAAAAATCTTAAATTTTTTCTTATGCCACCTCCACACATTGGGATAACACTATCTGAGAAAATCTTTTCTATACTAAAAGCCCGTTTGGTTCATGGATTAGAACCATGAGATTAAAATTATTTTCAATTTACGTGTGTTTTTTGTGAGAGAAAATACTGTAGCGAACCATGATTCGAATCAGAGAACGAATCCTCCAACCAAACGGGCTCTAAGTGATTGGAGAATTGAGGAAAAGCTTTTTAGTATCACTTTAGATAATGCTGCTTCGAATGATGTCTCTGTGGATGCATTGCAAAATCAATTGAACTTGCGTGGTTTGTTACCTTTTCATGGTGAATTCTTTCTTTTGAGATGTTGTGCCCATATACTTAACCTTGTTGTGCAAGATGGTTTGAAAAGTATTGATAAGTCGGTTGAGAAGATTCAGGATAGTATTAAATATGTTAAAGGATCACAACAAAGGAAGCAAAAGTTTTTAGAATGTGTTAAGTTGGTATCGATGGGAAGCAACAATGGATTGTCTGAAAATGTGGTTACTAGATGGAATTCAACTTACCTTATGCTTGAAAGTGCTCTCTTTTATAGACTTACTTTCCAACATTTGGAATTGAGTGATTCTAACTATAAGAATTGTCCCAATTCCGATGAGTGGGAAAGAGTTGAAAAAATATCCAAGTTCTTGAAAGTCTTCTATGATGCCACACTTTTGTTTTCTGGCACAAGATTTTCCACAACAAGCTTGTATTTTTTAGTAATTATGGAATATTACATAACCCTGAAAAATGCTGCCCAAGGTGGAGATGAGTACTTGAAGTCCAAGGCTATGCATATGTGGCCCAAATTTCATACAATTTAGCCCTATTTTAGGCATTACACTTGTGTTTGATCCTCAGTATAAGATGCAGTTTATTGACTTTTGCTACAATAAAGCTTACGGGCATAACTCTGAGGAGTTGTTTTCTTTGCGTGAGAAGTTGGAATCCCTTTTTGCCGAGTATGCTTTGAAGCTTGATCATTCTGCCTCACCATCCACTTGCAAGAAAAAAGACAAGGGTAAAGCACCACTTAACGGGCATAACTCTGAGGAGTTGTTTTCTTTGCGTGAGAAGTTGGAATCCATTTTGCCGAGTATGCTTTGAAGCTTGATCATTCTGCCTCACCATCCACTTGCAAGAAAAAAGACAAGGGTAAAGCACCACTTGGAATGGAAGTAGATGACTCATATTTGTTGAAGGTAATATTTATTTTTCTTATATATTTGCATTCTTTTAAATAGTAATATTTATCTTAGTTACTAATGTTTTATATATTTTTTTTTCAAGAATTTGATGATGTTTCAAGTGATTTGTTTTATGCTTCAAACCAAAAATCATAGTTGGAATTGTATCTAGACGAGCTTATAATGAAATGGAGTTATCAGTTGGATATTCTCTCTTATTGGAAGACAAATCAGTGCCGCTACCCAATTCTTACTGCCATGGCTCATGATATATTATGCATTCCTATATCAACAATTGCTTCAGAGGCTGCATTTAGTGTTGGCGGTCGTGTGCTTGATCAGTTCCGTAGCTCCCTTAAACATGATATTGTTAAAGCAATTGTGTGTATAAGGGATTGGTTGTATGGAAAATGAAGGTATATTCTTCAAGTTCTTCATTGTTTGGTTACTTAAATATTGTTACTCTCAGTCTCATAACTACTAATTAGTTAAACTCTTTTTCCTAGATGGATTCAAAGTACTTCATCAAAAAGATATGGAGGACCCCCTCAAGACACTACTACAATTTGGCCTATTTGCGACGGAATTATTTGTGATGACATTTGTCGTCGCAAATAAGTGAATATTTGCAGCGACATGTCGTCGCAAATAATTTCATAAAATTGAAAAAATAATGTCACCACAAAAATGTCACATGTCGTCACAAATAATGGCTGGCGCTAGATCTCGTATGGCGCGAATTTTTAGCGCCAAAATAGCACTTTTTATGACGACATGTCGTCACAAATAGTCCATTATTTGCGACGCAAATAGTCCTGCACAAATAAATTTTAATTTTTTTTTCCCGAGCAAAAAGGATTATTTTGACGGGTGGCAAATTTTTTTTGTGATGACATTAATGTGTGTCGTCGTAAAAAGTGATTTGTATTCCCTCACTAATTTACAAGGTGGGGAAACTGGGCGGGACCCCAAATGTTATTTGCGACGACATTACAAATGTCGTCGCAAATAAGGATTCCAGAACCTTCCTCCCACAACATTTGTCATCACAAATAGGTATTATGTCGTCGTAAAAGAGTCTGTTATATGCCCACGAGCAGAGCCTCCTCCTCCATTTTCTCTGATCGGTTTCTCTCTCTCTCTCACTCGGCCTCTCACCGATTTTTTCTGATTTTCTCACCCCAAACTCTCAAAATCTCTTTGTATTCTCTTCAAAATCAATAATATTATATATTTTATTTATTTTTTCATCCAAAAAATCCCAAAATCTAAAATTCTGCTGCCACCGCTGAAATCCGCCGGTGCCGCCGAAGTCCACCACCGCCGTTACCCTTTGTCCCTGTTAATCTTGCCGTTTTCAACCCCCATTTTAGTGGGTTTGAATTTTCAAAGTTTTTTTGGTCCGAATTATTGTATTTGTTAGTTTAAAATTTATGAGTTTTTTGTTATTTGAATTATATATAATTATAGATTATAAATCTTAAAATTTGATTTATAGATTTTAGAAGTTTAGAATTAGTATATAATTTGAAATTTAGATTATAGATTAAATTTTAGATTATGAATTTTGAGATTGTTGAAATTTGATATTGAGATTGTTGAAATTTTAAGATTATAATTTGATTTAGGTTGAGATTAAAAGTTTTAATAATTGTTCTGGGTGGCACATCTTGCAGTTATGGTGTGCCGAAATCATTTGAAAATTATTTTTTGTAGGTTTGAATTTTTGGATAATAAGAAAAATATGTCGTTATAATGCATAAATTTTATTAAAATCTATTAATTTTAAGAATTTAATTAATAAGAATTAGTTATATTAATAGAAAGAAAATTAAAAATTAATTATAAACATTATGAGTACAACAATAAAAAAATAACTTGTTCATAAAATTTGATAAAACTTATAAAATTGAAGCATGAAATGTTAAACTTTCTTTATAAACGTAATTATATAGTTACAAGAAAACATGAAGTATGATTAGATGTGTTATTATTTTTATAGTCAAGATACCAATTGACAAGAGTTAGATACATCTAAAAAATTGGTTGTCTGATCAGTATTGGGAAGGGTTGTCTGCGTTTATCAATATTGCCAAAGATTATGTCGATAAAAGCAGTTGTACAAGTTGTCTGTGTCATAGGTGTTTAAACCATAATTGTTTTCCAGTAGAAACAGTTAGAGCACACATACACCAATATGGTTTCAATCCTTTATATACGACGTGGTATTACCATGGCAAAGACGATGTTGCGGCCAATCCAATAAATGAATCAGTTGACGAGATGGTTGCAGTTATACATGATGTTGTTGGAAATAACTTTGATCATGATATGCCAGAGGAAGTAGAAGCTGAAGTGTTAGGTGATGCGCAGCATAATGAATTTAAAGAGTTGTTATCTGAGCTCGAATCGACATTGTATCCAGGGTGTACTAAGTATTCCTCATTGAATTTTTTTGTGAAACTCATGCATTTAAAGGTGCTGCACAAATAATCCAATGAGTGTATGAACTCTGTTTTGAAGTTGTTGAAAGATGCATTTCCTGAAGAAATTAAACTTCCATATTCGTATTACGAGGTGAAGAAGAAATTGGGTAAACTCAGTTTGGGCTACAAAACAATACATGTCTGTAAGTATGATTGTGCGTTATTCTGGAAGGAGAATGCTGATCTATAGTTTTGTCTAGTATGTAACACCAGTTGTTGGAAGAGTAAAAAAATAAAAGGTAAAACAGTACCTCAGAAAGTATTACGATATTTTCCTTTGAAGGATCAATTGAGGCGTCTATATAGCTTGTGTCACACTGCAAATGAAATGATGTGGCACATGCGGGGGCGTTCGAACGATCCAGACTTAAGCGTCATCCCGTTGATGGTGTCACACTGCAAATGAAATGATGTGGCACATGCGGGGGCGTTCGAACGATCCAGACTTAAGCGTCATCCAGTTGATGGTAGGGAGTGGAGAGATTTAGATATGAAGTATCCTGAATTCGCTCGTGAACCAAGAAATGTTCGATTGAGTTTAGCTACTGATGGTTTTAATCCTTTCAGAAGCATGAGCTTATCATATAGTATGTGGCCGGTGGTTCTTATTGCTTACAATTTACCTCTTGGGTTATGCACTAAGGATCCGTACAAGATGCGTATAGTATGTGGCCGAAATGCCCCCGAAAAAGATATTAATGTATTTTTACGACCACTTATTGATGAACTTAAAGAGCTGTGGGAAGAGGGAATCATTTTCGTGACGCTGCTTCAAATGCATCGTTTAAGATGCGTGTTGCATTGCTGTGATCACAACAATGGGGACCTTACTGTGATCATTTTACGTCCCCTACTTTTCAGGTTCAATTTCATTATATTTTCTTACTTTTCATTAATTGGTTTATTTAATTATTAAGTATGTTACTAATTCATCTATGTTTATTGCTAGAAAAAATCTGCTACAAATCAACAAAATCGTGGTAGTCATAAGTGGTCTAGCTTCCATGGTAGAAAGTCATACTCCCAGCATCATTTCGATAAGATAATACTAATTTGCATACTTATTAAATTTTTGTCACTTTGGCTTAATATTTATTCTAACACTTTCAACTTGATTAGGCAAATCCCGAGACCCAAGAGCCAAGATCATTAATTGATAATTGGGGTGACATGCACCGTCATGGGCAGAATTTTATCAATTCGGATGCGGAACATGCATTTGTAAGTAAATTTTAAACTTATTTCTTTTTTCATATTTAACATAACATATTGTACTATTTTTATTCATTTTTATTTCATTTACCTTTGTAGGCTCAGATGGAGGTGGAAAGAACCACATAGATGACACAGTCTGCTGGGGAAGGTTCATCCACGGCAGTCAATGAGGAGGGGATTATATCCCAAGTCTTGGAAAAGCACAAAGGACACACTAAGGGAGTGGGACTGACACTACCACGGAGGAATCGTTCAAGTGCTTCCACCTCATCATCTGCTTCACAATCGGACGGGTCGTCTTCGGTTAATTTGCCCCAGCATGTCCAAAACTGGCTGAACAGCCTTTCATTGAGCAACGCAACATGTTTGACAACTAGCAGATCATGATGGAAGTCATGCGCTCGATGAATCTTAACATCAACTTCTTGTCAGTTAACTGCCCCCAACCGTTGGTTCCTCCGCCGCCTAAGCAAAATGAAGAAGACGAGGATGAGGACGACGATGTTGCTAATTTATGAGATTAAAATATCTGTTGTTATTTTTTTTATTATCAATACTTTTTAGTATTTCTTAATTATTTACTTTTCTAAGATGTATTTTATTATTGTGTTGACTATTTTATATCAATTATATTATTTTATTATAATTTTTTTTTTCAAAATTTTACCTTTATTAATTAATATTATTAAGAAAGTACAAAAAAAACTATATGCGACGACATTTCTAAGGTGTCATTGCAAATAGATCACATTACTAGTGATGACAGTGTCATCGTAAAATATTTTAAACACTTTTGCGACGACACTATGTCGTTGCAAATACTCTACAACACGTTATCATCAATGACATATTCGACGGAACATTCGTGGCGACTTATTCGCGACGACTGTCGTCGCTACTATATTTGCGACGACAGCTCAAAACTTTGTTGTCGCAAATATATCATTTGCGTCTAATTTTTTACGGCGACTAATTTGCGACGTCATGTCGTCAAAAATGCAGTATTTACAACGACATATCACCTATTTGCGACGACATTGAGTCGCCGCAAATGACCTTTTTTGTTGTAGTGAGAATGTGCTTGAATGGGGTTTTTATTATGGTTTTGTGTAATGGTTTCTTTTGCTTCATTTGAACTATGTGGGTGTTGGGACTTTGTTATGTAGGTTTCATGTGATGTTTTCTTTTGTATGCATTTAAACTTTGTTGTTGCTAAAACTTTATTATCTAGATCTAAGTTTGGACTTTAGTGTTGGAACTTTATTATCTATGCTTAGACTTTGGTGTGAGTCTTATGAACTTCGTTTTCTAGTAGGATTATTGTATTTTGAGATTAGACTTGTTATCTTATTAACTTTTTTACCTATGGTGTGAGTCTCATGTTTTCTTATGAATTATGAGCTATGATACTTTGTTAATTGTTACTATTTTAGAAGGGTTTTATCAATGAATGATATATGTAACATGTTATAAACTTTAAGATCTTTATAAAATGTATTGCAATCTACAATTTTGTGTCAATTTCAGTTCAACAATTTCGTTTTGTGTCGCAGGTTTGCGGGTCAATTTCGTGTCGCTTGTCACTTTTGGTTAGTATCATGTCAACCCACAACCTTACCGTGTTGTGTTCGTGTCACGGTTTTTAATTTTTTCATGTCACGGATCGTGTACAGGATTGCATAAAAAAATGACACAGGTACAAACACGACACACACAGGACACGCGACACGAATTGCCACCCCTACGACAAACAATGCAGTGCAAGAATTTGGTGGGTGTGGTCCTTCTTTGAAATGAATAATGAAGCCAGACGGGAAGTTTACAATTGACATTCTTGAAAAATATTTGTCATATAAACTAGGATTATCATTCTTGAATACACTGGTCATATAATAGGTCCAGATAAATTAAAATTTTCATAACCAAAACCAACCATCATACACTTCTCCAGTTTCCTTTAGGATTTACATAGATCATTTGACGCTGACGCATTTACATAACATACATGTACGAAAGCCTAGTACTTTCCCAACTTAATTTCGATTAAATGTATCAATTTATTCACACACATGACACATCACAAACCACGCAACAGGATAATTTCTGAGCATATCAAGAGGAAACAGAATACTTAAATTCCTATCCTCTGCGAAATTGCTCACTACTTTCCTTCGGGTCCCAAATAAGATAAGACGATGCCTTGCCCACAAATCAGGTACTCCCCCCAGGGTAAGAACAACCATTATAGCCTGCAAAAAGAGAAACCAGAAACGTACATTCTTGTTATGCTTACGGATAAATAATAAAATGATTAAGAACCCAAAATAGAGATACGCACTGGGATTGTTAGTGGAGAGAGTGGCTGTCTGAGAGAAATCACAGTTCCATGGATTCCTTCCAGCTGTTTGGTAAAGGAGATTCATGGCATAAGTAGCATGAGAAGCCACTGTGTTTGGTTCGAAACAAGCACCGCCGTGCTGAATTGCACTGCAATCAACCCCATGTCCACAAGCATAATCTATGTTAGCCTGCAACTGGGCATCAGACACTCCTGCCTTCGGCACACACCAAACTGTTTTCTTCGACTTTGGCGATGGATTCACCGGCGTCTTCGGTGTTGAACTCGGAGTAGGACTCTAAAAAATATGTTGGGTTCCAAACAAATGTTAATAAAATGCTAACAGCTAAATATACTTGGTCGTACAAAAGAATTCACAATAATAACATAAAATTTCAAACAATGCTAAGGCACATTCGCAGTGTTCAACTTCGCGCTAATAGGGGGTGGACCATGAGACTCACACATGGGCTCCACTTTCTATTAGTTGCGCTCGTTAAGCCTGATAATGCCCAAAAGCATTTTTATAGAATTTCTACCTGGCTACCGCTACTGGTCTTGGAGAGGCCAACGTCGTAACTCATGGAAAGGTCAGGCTTGAACAAGCCGAAGGCTCTCTCGGAACCAGGGCCTGGTTTCAAGTCCTCATCGTAGAGTGCGAACAGATAAGTGTCCACTGATTTCCCAGGCATCAACGGGGTTCCGGCCATCGACCGAAGGTGTGCGATCAGGTTACCGTTATAGGCTTTGGCGTTCTCAACACTTGGGCCCACTTCGTCGCCGTCTCCTTGGTAAGGCCAGCCCGTTTCCGCAACCACTATCTCCACATTCTTAAAGCCCAACGAGTTCAATGCAGATCGAATAGCGTCAACCTGTAGGTGACGGTTGACACCGCCAAATTTCATTTTCTTTTTTAGTATTTCCATATGTAGGCTGATTTTGACTTTTAAAAAAAATAATTATGAACTTTTTATTAGCTTAAGAAAGATCAAATTTTGAATTCTTTAAAAAAAAAAAAAAAAAAAAAACAAGAATTCGCCCATTTTTGAATTTTTTCTAATTTCACAGTAAATGTTAAACAAAATGAGATAAAATCACTATGTCTAAAGAAATCGCCCAGTTTATCTCCTCTGAAGTAATCACTATTTTATTTTCGAAAGATTATCTGGTTAGCTGACATATTGATATGTCAGATTTTTCAATCTTAAATTTATATATTTTTTAATTTTAGGGTGATTTTATTTTACAGACAAATAAAAAGAATTACAGATACAATGACGTTTACAAAATATATAAATAATTACAACAAATCTATGTTGTACAAGAAATAAAAATTAAGAAAAAAAATCACCTGAGCATCAAACATGTTCATGTACTTGATCTTGGTGTTGGAGTCAAACCGACCGGAGTTGGGTTGAAAGAGACAAAAGGCCAGTGTTTGGGGCCTGGGGTCGCCTCGGTAAGCGAAGTAAGGGTACGGATTGATGGCGAACGGCGAATCGGTGGCGTTGTTGAAGGCCAACATCCCTCGAAGCACCGGTACGAAGTCCGGATGAAAGCTTCCGGCTGAAGGTGGCTCCGATTGCCTCAGCACCGCCATGGAGTGGACCGTCGACACCTTGATTTTCCCGCCTAGGGACGCCGAATTGAGGGCGTTCTGGACATTCTGTATTGCCGGAAGCATCTGGTTGATCAGCCCCTGGTCGCCGGAGGTCATGACCTCGTTGCCGACGGTGATAAGGATGATCTTGCTCGCCGGATAGAAGGGGACGACGTTGGCGTTGACCCAGTTTTTTGCGAAATTGGGGTCGGAGGCCAGCGCCGGGATGTCGCCGTTCGCTGCGCCGATCACGATTCCAATCCCGGTGTTCGCCAGTGCTTTGATTATGGCCGGGTCGGCTCCGTACAACCGGACCTTCTCGATCGACGTGGATTGGAGCAGCTTCGCCGTCGCGGACGGCGGCGGGAGGTTGTCGGCAACTTGGCCGTAGTTTACGCCGATGAACGATTGCGAGTCTGCAAAGATAACCGTTAGCGTCATTTGAAAAATTTCTCTTTTTTCTTGGCTACTAAACAGAGAAGGAAAACAATCCAATTCTTGAAAGAAATTTAAAATTAAAACTTACTTGCGAGAGCAAGAGCCAGAAATAGAGAAACGAGGAAGAAAATCGAGGTACGAGGAAGCACGATCGCCATAGCCGACAATCAATGATTCTCTGTCTTTGTGTTCGTTGTGTCTGAAAGATTTTGGCCGAAAGTGAGGAAGAAATAGAGGGGGAAAAGCTGAGAGAAAAGGGGAGGGGCAAAACTGTAAAGTTACCTTTTCGGTGGGTTACCCTCTAACAACTTTTACCAAAGTGAAAGGCAGTAATCAAATTCCACCGCTTTTGGGGAATATGGAAACCGGAAGCTGTAAGTTTCTGCCGTGGATGCGACGCGTGGCGTTTTGCTTTCTTTAGTACGAGAGCCAATCAAAATTCAGACAAATAGATTAAGTTTTAACGGCTTCGTGTAGGGAAGAGGCAGAGACTGTTGGAGTGGTTTCGTCATTTGTGAAGAAGAGTGTTTATATACTTGGAAAGTAGCTGTTGCTAGATTTGTTCGCATTTACGTAAATGTCCCTTCATTGTGACCGTTAGAAGAAGCCATTTGGACTTTTGGTCCAAGACTGAGTACTATACAGCAAATTAATGGACTGTGTCCGTTAGAAGTATGATTTGGCACGTGATCCGGTTCTAGTGAAATGCGTTTTTTTTTTTTTTTTTTTTTTTTTTTTTTTTTTGGTAGGATCCAATGTGTGCAATCCAACTTTAATGTCACTGAATACAAAGAACCACATCTCTTTTTTTGAATTTTTCTTTTATATTCTCTCCCAACAAAAAATATTTTATGTTCTTCCCTTTTTATCTCTACTCTTTTTTTTTTCTTTTTTTTTTTCATTTATTTGTTAAATTTACTGAGTTCTATGGTAGAGTAAAGGTATGGTAAGGACGTCTGGAGGAATATCAACTAATAATGTAGAATATCTTTCTTAAAGTTCATACATCACCACCTGCGAGTAAGTTAAAAGTACGTTTTTAAACTTTAGATATAATTCGGCCTTAGACTTAGAGCACTAGCAAGCTATAGGGCCAAACCAAGTTTTTACTTACCAACTAAGAAATAGCATTCCCTTTGGTTTGAGAACGTGAAAACACTTGCTCGGCGCAAGAAAAGAGCAATATTATGCAATACAGAAAGCAAAGCATTTTGAACAAAAGCAGGCTATAGAATATTTGTTGCTTTTAGAAACGAGAGCATAAAGGTGGCCAAACTTTAAGATTGTGGGCAACATTCATTAATTGGTTCACAAGCAATCATCAGAATAAGAAATTGAAAAAGAAGATCTAACACGTTCCAACTTTGAATTTTTATGCCTCGTACCTGCTTCTTCGTCCTGTACTAATCCGCTTCTTTTGAACATTTTAGTCATAATAATTATTATGTACAAAGCACAACTCAGTGGAATTTTTCACTTCAATTTTTCCCCAACACAATCAATTTTTATGCAGTTTTGTGAGATCAAGTGATCAAAAGACATTGCTCAGAAAAGATCCTTTTGTGTGTGTGTGTGTTGGGGGTGGGACAAAGTGTTCGATGAGTGTATTCTTTTCACAACTCAAGTTATAATTCAAATTTTTTTTATGTAAGAGAAAATACTGTAACAAAAAATTTAAATTTAAATTTTTATAAGAAAGAATACTATAACAAAAGAAATTGTCATTGAAGTTGTAAAAAGAACAAGATCAAAATTACGTTATCAATTATTCTAAAAGCTTAAATTATTAGAAAGTGAACCATAGTTTTATATTCTAACACACGCATTATCCTTATTTTTGTATTATTTACTGGATTAACTTAACAAGAATATATATATTGAGTGGCAAAAGGCATGAGAATAATTATTATCTTTGTGCCCACTGTAAAGTATAGGCACATACTTTACCATCTCGCACTTTTAGACCCAACAAAGATCAAACTCGGAGATCATTATTGCGATCAGGCTACCATCTCGAACTGTTAGACCAAACCCGGTTAAGCAAAGATAATTGTTGTCTTTTAGGTACTAATATGTATGCATTCTTGCATCTTTAGAGAACTCTCATAAAGTATTTAAGTACGCATATTTGTGAATGGGGACCTCTTTTGTATTAGATCCGCAATTCCCTAAAGGGATTTTCATTTCAATGTCCCTGCTTTATTCAACATTGCGAATATCTTGGGCAACTAAACTTGGACAAAAAGCAAAGTTAATTATTTGACGAAACAAAAAAAAAAAAAAAAGTTTGAACCTTTGATAGATTATAGATTGCTTGCCAATGTTGCATTATCAAACATTGGAAACAGATAACCCTCAATTTTTACGACTGTTACTGTTTTTATTTCGTGTTCTTTTCTTCATCTGGTTTTTGGTGAAATTCCAATGTAGTTGGGGAGAAAAAAATAACCATTTCATGATGCCATTGCCGAATAGTCATATCAACCGATTCTTGCAGTATCTAAGGCCTGGAACTTGTCCGTGCCATAGCGTTGAGAAAAAGGTGTCCTCTATCATTCATTCTTCATGTGATATTTGTTTTGTTTTCTCTGTAACACGTATGATGTTGAGGTGCAACATAGCTAGCATAGTATTTCCCCAGCCATCCTTTCTAGTTCCCATCTTTCCTACTAAATATAGCCTTAATAGACGACGACATATAAAAGGCAAACTAAGAACAAATTAAATCATCACAAAAACAATAGCATTTATGGAGAACGACAATATTTTCAAAACAAAATATAGCATAGGAAAATGAATTTGGAAAACTGAAACAAATCTTGTGGACGATAGTATTTCAGGAATATGACATGATGACCGTATCCAGCAAACAACAATGCCCCATAAAACGACAGCATATGACGAGCAACATAATTGTAAAAACCACTTTTGTTCTAATAAACGACAACGTTTAGAACGCAAACAAAGAACAAACGACAAACAAGATCTCAATACGACAATGTTTAGAATGCAAACTTGATAAAGCGACATGATCCTGAGAAACGACATCAGCTTTTGGAACACAAGACTGAGAGAAAACGAAAACAAACGTATCTGCCACAATTTCGAGAAACAGGCGTCCTCTCCAGCGCACACCAGGGAGAGAACAGGGCCCCTCTACCATTCTCTATGGTTAGTGTTCTTCCCCCCCTAAAACACGTATGATCTCGAGGTCTCACATAGTCCGCAGAATATCTGTTGAACGAAGAAGAAGCATATCATAGAATGTGAAAATGATAAATAAATACTTGGACGAGTGTCTTCAATTAAGCAAAAAAGAAAAAATTACATTCTTTACCAAGTACATATATTAATTGGAATATTCTATCTGTAATATGCAAGACCTTGGTAATTTTCTTCCTTTATCCATTATGCAAAACAAAATAAACCATTTTTCTTTCGTTTTGATGATAATTAAAAAAAAAAAAAAAAAAAAATCTGAGACAAACTTCTCTAGTTGTATTGGTTCTTCTTTGTGAATTATGATGAATGGTTTAGTGAACACTCATTGATCGAAAGAGAAGCTCTCCTGTGATGTCATCTAGCAACCCATTGAGCAAATGCTTCTCAACATCTCTAACAACCTCATCCACTTCAATAAACGCAACCATGCTCTCATTCCAACCCATGTCCCACATGCAATTCACGTCCGGATCTTTGTTATAGACATCGCTTTCGAGCATTCTAGGCAGATATTCATCAGCTTCGCAATCCTCTTTCCCGTTTCTACCGTACAATCTCAACTTCTCAAATCCCTTGCTCAATTCTCTAACCAGCCCATCAAAGGTTGTTATCTTAACGAAACTTTTCGAAACTTTCACGCAAGGATGAACGGCTACCTCCTGCCTTCGTCCTTTTCTTCTCATTAGTTCGTATCCGCAGTCTAATATGAGCTTTCTGTCCTCGTGATTATCGTGTTGATCTTGATGGTCGTGAAGAATGTCAATTGGGATGTTGTCGAGTTTGAAGAGCGCTTCTGCTGTGTTGAGGAACAGTTGGCTCTTGATGATTATGTGCTTGAGGTGGTTCTCACTTTCTGTCAGTGGCTCTAGTTCTGGTTTGCTTTGTTCGACACTTTCAATGGTTATCTCGTGATTTGTGTCCGCAGTTTCTCCATTGTTTCCTGCAATTTTCAATGACAAAGATCGCTGATTTGATTAGTACATTGTGTTTGTATATTCCTTATGGCTAGACTAGTTGGATTATATGAGAATAATGGAAAATGTTATTCAAAATGACAATTTTAAAACTCTTTCAATATATATATATATATATATATATTTCAGGAAATGAGAACATCAGAAAACAATAGCGTTTTCAAACGACATAACTTTATGAAAAAGCTCCAAAGACTACATACGACAACATTTTGGAAACGACAAATCTTATGAAAAAGCTCCAAAGACTACATACGACTTTGGAAAAAAAAAAAAAAAAAAAAAAAAAAAAAAAAAAAAAAAAAAAACAACGGCATCTGTTGACAATAACTCATTGAAACGACAACATATAAAACAAAGGACAAAATTTACGGCAAAAATTCTAAAAAGACAACGTCATGGAAAAAACGACGCAATTTATTAGAAACAGTGCGAACTGTACGAACGACAATATTTAAGAAACGACAAAACAGAATTTGCAACGGCAACGTATCTAGAGTACCTCAAATCAAGGGAAAACAACATCATATATGAATTAGTTTCTAAAAAAAGATCATCAACAAGAGAAAATGCTCGCATCAATTAGTAAGCGAGCAAAAAATTATAACTCGATAAATTGACAACATTTCATGAAAATGACGACACTTCTAAACTGTAGAAGGTGATTAGTTTGTAATTTTGAAAGGTGGAAAACACAAATCTATAAGAAAGAACTGTACTTACCATCAAGTTCATTTACAACATCTGAGCGGCATAAGAGTTCTTGATCTTCACACAAAGGTGCTCGATCATGTTGATCATTAGGTATCACATTTTGGGACTACATGACAATCAACAATATTTATCACCACCAAATTATCATGTAGTTTTATATAGTTTAAATGAACCAAAGTTACTTGTATTTATAGATGAAATGAATTGAATAATTTTGAGATGTGGTTCACACTTCACATTCAATGAGCTTATTAAAAATGGACTTACAGTATCATTTGGAGCCTGAGTCTCTGGTTCTTTTAGGCCTAAAAAGTCATCCTTCTTTGAAATAGACAGAGTGGTTGGCTTCTCAGTTTCTATATTCATTTCTTGGGCCAAATCTGTGAGCTCATCATTTGCTGCGTCTATGTCGGATTTACTGATGTGTGGTTCTGCTTCTTCTGGTCTTGTGCCACTAACTTTTTCAAGCCTCCTTGGCTTCACTTCTTTCAGAACAGAATTCTGATGTCTTAAGGGTCTTGACATGTTGTTCAATGTCCCATTTCTTCTAGCTACAATCTCATCGATTCTCCGAGTGGACTCGATCTTTTGCACCTTTGCAGCAACTTTTGCTTTGTGCATGATTGGCACATGAACAGCTTTCTCATCCATAACTGGTGGAACACGAGTTCTCTCTTTTCTTAATTCTGGTTCTGGCTGCACTCTTGGAGACAGCTTTTGATCCGGCTTCCAATTATTCAAATTGTTATCGATATCGAGTTTAGCTGAATCTCTCTGCTTCATTTGATTATCTTGGTGGCTGCCATTTGTAAACCTTTCGGATTGGATTGAATTGGTAGTTTTCCTCGTACTTTTCTTAGTCAACTTTTCTTGGTTCTGCTTTAGACTCTTTGACATCACTTCACTTCCTTTATGTTTCCTTGCCAGTGAAATCTGTTTCACACTCTGGTCTCTCTCTTCTGACATTGATTTCCTGAGGGTTAGAGGCTGTTGGATTTCCCTATTGTCGTTCTGTGTCTTCTTTTGACCGCTTGAGGATTGTTTCTCAGCTTGTCTCTTTTGTTGCAATAAAGGTGAACCTTCAAAACTGTTATGTGCTTGTGCTTCCATATGCTTCTTGATCTCTTGATTTCTCTCCTTTTCCTTAATATCCACCCGAGTTATAGTGTTCTGTTTAATCTGCACTACAACGTTTTGGTGCTCATCTTTTCTCATTGTGGTCTTTTCTGATCTTGTCACCGACTTGCTCCCTTGTGAATTTTCCCACGGCAGTTTGTCATCGTCGAAAATCACCTCGAAGTTGAAATTAGCAGTTGGGTTTTTCTCCTGTACAAACACGAACGGAGTGTTTTGAACAACGTGGTTCTTGTTGGCTTCTACCATTTTTTGCTTTTTCGGTGGAGCTAGATTCTCAACTCCTTTAGCCTTTTGTCCAACAATCTTGGCTGCCTCTTGTGTGGCTTTCCTTAATCTCTCCCCTTCATCTTTTGGCTTGAAACCATAGTTTTTCTGCACGGTGTTGGTCTGAGTCTCGCTTTTGGGAAGCTTATCTAGCCCCATTAGTTTCGCAATGACATTCGGAATCCTGGCCTTTTCTGGTTTAGACTCAGATGAACTTGGTTGATTCTTGTGTTCTGAGAATGCGGAAACACTTTTGACATTGGAGCTATAACTCGCCGATCGACTGTGAGAAATTGATCTTGAGCTACTGTTAGTACGTTCTACAGAGTTAGACAAAGCTGGGAGCCTCTGATTGAGGCCAGTTCTTCCAAGTTCTTGAACGCTGTGTCTTGAGCTTTTGTCAAAGGAGAATCTCGGAAGGTCTAATTTCCACTCCTCGGCTACATTCACCGTGCTTTCCTCATCGTCCTCTTCACCCTCCTCGAGCAATTTGATTCGGTTTTTCCTCTGTGGGGTAACCATGTACTCTGAAGCTTCTTGCAGGTTGACAAGCATCTTCAAGGAGTTCTCCAAGTCTATGGCTCCTTGAAGTAGTTCCTTCCCGATTTCGATGGAATATCTGTCGAAATTAAGGCCATTAGAGCAGGCTCTGAGGATCTGGTTCAATCTCTGTGCCCCTTTTGATATTTCTTCAATTTGGAGAGGAGAAAAGGCGGGAAAGTGGTGGCTAGTTGAAGGCCGGTGACTATTCCCACTGCTTCTCCTTTCCATCTTGCTAAGGTCTATTGGTCTCATCCCAAATTGTTGTAGAAATCCCAGCATTGAACTCCTAGTGGATGAGTCGGTTCTTTTGATTTTTCCGACGTTTTCGAGTGCGAAAGCCAAGGCCATGGACAGATCTCCCCTTTGTTGTGAGCCTTGACCTCTTCCATAAGGTACAATGTGTTGTGCTGCTTCTCCACTAATGGACGATCTGCTGATGTTAGACTTAGTCCGGCCATTCTCAATTCTGGAACCAATCTATTGGAGATGGTATTTTTTTTTTTTTAAAGTAAATAGATCACATTTTATCAGTTTCAAGTTTCAACTAATAAAGAGATAATGTTGATGATTAAGGTATGATTACCTACCATGTCATTCGTTCTCATGTCTTTTGATCCTCTGTAATTTTGTTTGGCATAAGAATATGCATCTGTACAAATGATCAATGATGGAGCAAAGGAAAATAATCAATTAAAGTCTACCCTTTACCTATTGAAGCGTTACCATATCCGCAGCTAACTATTGTATGCAAGTATTGATATATTTGCAGTAAACAACATAAATGACTAATATTATAAGAAATAAGGACAATGAATAACAAAATCATCTTATAACAAAATCATTAACATGATAATTCTTAAATTTTCGATGTTTTCTGATATAGCAAATGATTTTTATATAAACCTCTGTTGGAGGTTTCTGGTCCCTACTGCTTTTAGGCTCATTGCTTGCGCGCACTAAACAAAGAATCATCATTCCAGAAAAGAAGAAGAAAAAAAAAAAAAAACCAAAACAAAAAACGCCATAAATCAGTTGAGAATTGGGATAGCTTAATCGTGAAGTTAACTGGAAGTTTCCTCACACACAGATACAGAAATTCAAACTCTTCGCTTGCATATAATAAAAAAACATATAGCAAGTGACAATTACACAAAACGATTGATGTGTTCACTCATATGTGCCATGCAAATGCTAACACGTAAATTAAATTAACAAATATATATATATATATATATATTTACCTATAATGGCCATTGAATTCGAACGGTTTGAGCTCTGGGATGAAGCAGCCATTCGCTCTTTTCGGAGCCGGAGATCATCCAACAGCTTCTGAGCGAAATCCGATCTCTTTGCCATGGCCCAGCTAAGTCTCAGTTTTCTCAACCGCAATTCTTTCCCTGCAAAAAAATTGGCCACCAAAGGTTTTACGCTATTGTGTGTCGGCTATTTCATTTGCAGATAACAAAACAAAAGATGAAAACGTTCTGTTCTCTCATTTGCAGTTGGAGTGATTCTTTCGGAGTTGGGTGAGGTGGGAAGTCCATTCCAAAGTAATAAATGGGGTAATTCTCTATTTCTCTTTTTCTTTTGTTTTTTCTCTTTTTGGTTTTTATTAATAGTGGCTAGTTTGACGTGAACGTTAGCTCTCTCTCTCTGGCATCTGAAACGTTTTGCTGACTTTTATTCTAATCTAAGCAACCGCAGGGATTTCAAAGGGCCTTCTGTTGCAAGTTTCCCTTTTTGTTTCTCTTTTCTTTATCAAACATCCGATTCTTCCCTTTCATTCTCTGCAAATAAATCGTCGATGAAATTGCGTTGTGATAGATGCATTTACCTAAGGCTTTTGAAATTGACAGTTTAAGTTTGGTCCTAATTTTTAAAGAAAATTTTTTAATAAGACAATTTTTATTCTCTGCAAATAAATCGTCGATGTTTTGTGCCGCAGGTATGGCAATTTTTAGTGATTTGATTATACAATTTTGATGGTTACGGTATGAATGTCTATATTAAAAGTAAGTCATTATGCAATATAAAAATACTTTTAACTCAAAAGTCAATACGTTAAAATATACAGGCGGGAGGCTGAACGATACTTTCTTTTGGAGCCGGCCCAAGAGAGAAACGAGAAAAGGAGAGAAGGAGAGAGTGAATCCCCTGGAATTCTGAAACTGTCTATGAGCTTCTGACTTTGAAACTTGATCTCTGAATTCATCTCCTCGTCGTCTTCTACGTGGTGGTGGCAGTGTGTGGAATGGTGTTTTTATTGGAGTAAATTTGACACACTTCAAAAGTGGAATGCCATTCGTTTGGGCTGTTGTCTCCAACATATTCGCTGAATGGTGGCCATGCTCCTTTGGCGTTTTGTTTCATGCAGCAGTGGATTTCTCTTAGAGATGGTGTTTTTGATTGCTTGCGGTGACTGCAGAGGATGAGTTTCACTTGCAGTTTTACGCCGTTTGCCCAACCACATTGTATCTCCTTCAAAGTCTTATACCTTTCATGGTGGTGCTCTCGATGATTGCCTCCTCGCCAGAGTCGCTTGATAATGGGTCTTGGGGTCTTTTGTGTTTATTATGTTTTTACTTTTTGTGTGTTTTTACTATAATAATCGGGGTTTTCACCCCGTTGTCTTTGTTTGTTTTTTGTGTCCTGGTGTCTTGACGATGTTTGGTGTAGCCTTAGTGCTATGATGTTTTGTCTTTTCATAACTCAAAATCTTACTTGTTGAGAGGAGTTTTATCAAATAGAGCTGTAGGTGTGCTCGATCTTAGTGTGTCGATGTATTCTCTCATTTTTTAAGTCTCAAGTGTACGTCTCTTACTAAGTCATTAGCCTTCTATTATGTTTGTTATTTTAGTTTTGTTTAAATGCAAGTTCCCATATATATATATATAGGTTTTACTAAAAAAAATACGTTAAAATATTTTTTTTTTTTAAAAACTTTCTATTGGTAACGCAAGACAAAGTGGGTATAATATTTCAAATTTTTTAAACTAGAACTATCTTTGAAATTTTACTGCATAATCATGACAATTTCTAATGCTTTTTTTATTCTCTTATATTAGATGTAGGTGAGTATCTACAAAATTTAGTGGGTAAAGTGTCTTTCGGGTTGTTGGCAGTCAAGAAACGTATCACTTATAATGTGGACATTCTCTCTGCATATGGAACGAAATTTCCTCGCTATATATATATATTTATCAAAAATCAATCGTCTTATGTTGGTAAGTTCCACCATTCTAATTTCTATATGAGAATGCCAGAGCCAATGGACATACTTCAACATTAAAATAAGCAATTACTCAACAAAAATAAGAGAGAGGGATTAAAACAATTCAACAAACAAAATAGAACATGCGACCAACCTAGACCCCGTTACTAAACACACATTGAATTACGTTTTCCACCTGATCCTACTTGTGAACTTTCGGATTGGTTGTCTTGTGAAGTAATGAGTGGGCCAATCTCAGGCGTTGAGACAAAGGGGGCCTAAAATTAATGTTAAATAAGCAATAAGGGATACGAAAAAATAAAACGCACATAAAGTTTTTATGCCTCGTTCATTTCACTCATTCAAGTTTTGCTACAGTAAAAAGCTCTCAGAAACAGTCACATCTAACTTTTTTGCTACAGTAAAAAGCTCTCACACAACATCACATCTCAACTCGAATTAGCGAACTGAACAGGCCATTAATTTATAAAATATAATTATTTTGTTGGTATCGTGGCTTGATCAGGATCATGATTAATCTCCAACAACGAAGTGAGGTATTGGCTCCGTTTGGTAATGCTTTTGGGAAGCCAAAAGCACTTTTTTTTTTTTTTCAGCTAAAGCTTAAAAATGTGTTTGGTAAACACATAAAACTAGATTCTTAAAGAAGCCAGAAGCTATTTTTCATTTGAAATCAGAAGCAGCTCACTTGCTGCTTCTAATTTCAGATTGTGCGGGAATCTGAAGGAAGACATTAATGAAATTTTGGTTATTCCCAAAATAACCCATCGTCTTCCTCGTCCTCATGCACACATCTCCTCAGCCCCTCTCTGAAACTCTACGCCTCTCAACCTCCGCTCGTGCTCTCTCGCCTCAGCCTCTCAGCCTCCTCTCGTGCTCTCTCGCCTCACCCTCCCTCAGCCTCTCTCAGCCTCAACCCGAGGCTCTCTCAGCCAAAGCTCTCTCCCTCCGTTTATTTTTCTTCTCTCTCTCGAACTCCCTCTCTCCGTTTATCTCCTGTGATTGTCGGCGGCGGAGTCCCCAAAATCTCAGTTCGTCGTTGGCTGAGACCGGCGGATCTGGTTGGAGCTCGCAATCTCTACATTTGTAAGTGCTCGATTGAACCTTTTTTTTTAATGTCGATTTGGTACGGCTTGATGAAATTTGGGTTTTGAATGTCGATTTGGTGTTGGTGGTTTCGAATGTCGATTTTGTACAAAATTTTGTTCTTCGACAGCCATTTGATCTCGTAAATTTTTTTTTCCAGATTACTCCGAATCTGTTGAGTTTTGTTGAGTTCCTTGAAATTGCTAATCGCTGCATTACCCTTTTCCTTATGTTGATCTTTATTGCTAAATATATCTCGATGATAAACGGTTGTGCAAAAGCTGAGATTATAGGACAGATTTTGCAGTTTTTTTATTGTAATGTATATGAATTGTTTCTGGTGTTTTGGTTCATCTGGGCATAGGGTCCGTTAGTATGAATGCCATTGAAGAAACAGGGAGAACGGAAAAGAAATGGTCAAGATTAGTATGTGGAATTAGTTCTTGTCTAGGGTTTGGATGGATTCAATTGGGATTCATTGATTGATTATTGAATGAATGTGTGATTGATTTTCAGCATATCAAATTGTTGTCTTAGATCTGATTCTTGTGAATGAATGGCCATTATTTACATGTTTGAGATATTGTATGAAGAACTGAAAAGTGAAATATGATATCTGACCATTAAGGCAATAAACTTGGGGTTTGAGTTATATAGAGATATAAACACATATCGTCATTGAAATTAGAGATACAAACACAGAGTTATATAGAGTTATATAGGCAATAAGCTGTGATTCGTTTGATTCATGCATGCCAAGCCGCTACGTGAGGAATTACACAGATCGTCATTGAAATTAATGGGTTTATGTTAAAACTTGTGATCACGACAGTAGACATAGGTCTAACATAAAATGTGTGTTTTGAAAAAGATGTACATATAAATTAGGAGATCTGATCATTGATATTGTTGAGGATCAATTCATGCGGTTCATTGTCAATTAATCATTGGAAACCAATTGATGAAATCCAAGCTCTAGAACCTTCACCATTGATTTTATTAAGTTTATTCAATTGTGTTATTAGCAATTATGTGGCTGAGAATCGTTTCAGGTAAGTTTTACGCATCCCACAAAAGCATGGTCAGTTACATGCATCTGTTCTTTTCTCGTGAGATGGAAGTAACTGTTTATTCCTTATCTGGTCAAGTTGCATATGGTAAAACCAAAAGGATTCGACTTTGCTTCGCAAAATGAACCGACTTTTCTGGAGTCTCTGGAACTTGCTTGCATTCATGATTTAGAAAGGAGCCTAAAAACTGTTGTCATCTGCCTTAAAACTGTTGTCATCTGCATCCAATATTGGCAATTAAGAAATTGAAAGTCATGTCATTCTGCGACTTTTCTGGAGTCTCTGGAAGAATATGCTCCTTGCCTTGAAAACTTTGGCCATCGTAGCATTGGAAATTATGTGCCAGCATAATATAGGAACTTAGTATTCTTTTAACCAAATATTTTGCTATAAGAAACACTAATTTCAAACTAGTAATTTTGGTGGGGCTGTGGCTGCTATAAAATTTCAGGTACATTCAGAGCAGAAGCGACCACTGGCACCCGGATCCAATGTTGAGAATGAAGGATGCGGAGGACTTGAACAAACTAAGGTTCTCAGTGTGGCTTACATACAGAATGAACCACCAAGACATTGGAGAGAGATGGACCAGGAGAGCCCTTTTGGTTGAAGAGATGATAAAGGTGTTCAGAGAGCTCGACATCGAGTACCGAATGCTGCCTCTTGACGTCAATGTCAGAAGCTTGCCGAGTTGCAACTCTGATGATTCGCCTTCAACTTCAATGTGGGAGCTTATTTTGCGGCCGAGGAAGTGATGAAGAATGCATATGCCAGTGGGACTTACTAATCAGTGGCAATAAATTGGTGCTAAAACTTGTATAACAAATATTAAGTGAAAAAAAAAGTAAGAATCTAATTCCTTGATTTTGTGAAAGATGTTTGTGCTTGGGGGAAAAGAATTGTGCCATGTTGATGGAACTGTAAATCACGGTGACAAGAGATCATTCATGCACTATTGAATTGTGATAAACTTCTGTAACACAATTTTAGTTTATGGATTCCTTTGTGTGAAACTTACGGAGTGTGGATGTAAACATCCTTATCATATGCCAAAATCAATAAAATAGTTCTAAGTTCTAAGCTCTAACATCCAAGGAAACTTTAACTCAAATGTTCCAAGTTACATTTACTATAACTTTTTATGACCTAATATATTATCACATAGATAAAGAAGTGTGCAATATTAAACATTTTCCTTTAGAAAACAACGACAAAGAAGATGGATATATATGTTCGTAGGCATATATGTGGTGTGTGTATGGATATATATGTTTGCAAGAACTATTCCTTTCATTTGCACTTTTTTCTTGTGTATGGATATCAATGTGTGAATTTACTCATTTACGTGTGTGTATGGATAACAATATGTTTGAAATGTTCTTTATTTGTGGTCTTATAATTAATTATCATTTGGCTTAGCATGTTTCCTGGCATGAAATTCTCAACAAATTTATCATATTTTCTTGCAAATTTTTGAGAAAAACCCCACCAAAATTGATAATTATGGTATTTTGTTGCGTTATCAAGACTGCAACTGTCCCTGTCAAGCTTTGCAAGAGAGAGAGCACAAAACAATTCCACAACTCGAAGCTGAAGACCACATACAAGGCATCAAGGCCCAACTTGTTTATGTAACTTGGTCATTTGATGATCAAGCTTTTAACTTGTTTATGGAATGTACATTTTTGTTCAACAAATTGATTACTCACTAATGATCCTTTTAATTGTAATTATATTGTGAATGAAGAAATGAAAAAAAAATTAATTATCATAAATTTATTATTAAAAAACTCAAAATCATAGCATTATGTTTTTTTTAAGTTAAACAAGTATTTCTAAATACCAAAAATAATTATATATATTTAAATTTCATATCATGTCTATTTTGGTCATTTTACATACCCACGGCAATTCCACCTCAAAATTTACCAAACGCTATTTACTGATTTTGGAACTAGCACAACTACTATAATTACAATTTACCAAACACTCAGTTGCTTCTTGAAACAGTTACTTTTTCTTTCAGTACAGCTAAAAGCACTTTTTTTTTAAATCCACAGCATTACCAAACTAAGCCATTATTCTCTTTCCTTGTCATCTATATGTGTCTCACTGTCTTGTATCAACCTTTGAAGATATGATGACGAATTAATCATCTCCTATGCAATTTTGATTTAATTTTGCTCATATTTCACGTCCTCAACCACCATGTGCTAACCAGTAACCACCTATGTTAACCGGATGAAATGGTTCATGAAGAAAAGAAAATAAAAGAAAAGAAAATCGGGAGAACTTGATGCACACTTAGGGTGTGTTTGGAACTATTTTTTAGTTGTTTTTGAAAATATTTTTACACGTCTTTTGAGACACAAAAATGAAAACGATCTGCAAACCGCATTTGTTTAGCAAATGTTTTGTAAACAAAAATAATGAAAATGATTTTTGTGAAAAAAGTAGAAAATGATTTAAGGTTATTTTTCCTTTTTTGTTTTCATTTTCTAGTACTTATCAACAATGTTATTTTAAATAATTATTATTAATTAGTAATTATATAACATATTAATTAATAATTAACATTTAATATATCAAATAATAGATTATTAAATAAATATTAGTAATTAATTAACTGATTATATAATTAAGTGACTAATTGTTAATTATTTAATTAGTAAATAGAATATTAATAAATTATTTATATACTAACTATTTTTTATTAATACACTAATTAATTACTTATAAATTATTAAATATGAGTACGTTAACAACATAGGAATTACTTATAATCGACTATAAAGTACTATCTTTTAATTATTTAGCATACTAATTTATTATATATAATTTAATTACTAATGTACTCATTAATGATAATATCTATTATTATTATTATTATATTATTAATATATTAATTTTTATTTATCAAGTGATTATTAATTACTTAATGTATTAATTTAAGATTATTAATTACATGTACGCAAAACAAAATTTCATAAATATAACTAAACACAATTTCACATTTTATTATACTCAAAATAATCTCTTAAAAATCAAACCAAATACAGTTTCAGAATCAATCTGAGAATGATTTTCAAAACAATCTCATTTTTACTTTTGTACTAAAAATAAAATCATTTTAAAAACATTATCACCTTGGTTTCTCCTAAAATTGTCTGCCTAAGATGTGTTTTTCTCAGGGCTCCTTTTTTATCTTAAGATTTTTATCATTTTGATATATTTGTATTTTTGTGTATTTTTATGTAACGTCATATTGATACTATTTTAGTTTGAAAAAGCATAATTCTCAACCCATCTTGCTTAATGAGAGACAGTAACATGGTCGGACCTTTATTATTCCCATCAAGATAGGGACGGCGCCGCCTACCATTCCCATCAAGATATGAGCGGAGCCACCTATGAATAATAGTGGGCTGAATTTTTTCTTTTAGTTTTATTTATGAAATTTGTATAAAATAATTGTCACAAACAGTTCCTAAACTATTTACTGAGTGACAGTTTAGTTTATTCTTTTAATCTGAGCAAAACAAATCTTGAACTATTCATATGTTGGCAAATTAAACATTTCTGTCAAATTTTGTTCGTCACATACATATCTTTTGTGATGAAGAAAATACAAATATGCTCTTATATCTCACAACAACAACAACAACAAGTTTTTTTCCTCTCTTCTTCCTTGAACGAACATGTAAAAAAACCCTATCTTCTTCATTGTATAAAATACACGATTGACCCTAACAAGATCTAACCCCTAGATCCGCCAGTGCAACCCGCAAGCCCAATCACCGTCCAACCAAACCCCAATGCTGCCTTAAGATTGCCACCACCTCTCACGAGCTCGCCGCCCACTCGTGAATAGTCATGTCACAAGCCCGTCACCCCTTTGAGTGTTTTTCAAAAAATCATATTCACGCCATGACTCCCTCATTAATTTTCAGACTCTATCCCATTCATCGTCAACAAAAACTTAAATATTTTTTTAGGGAATGAAAATTTTATTATATACTAGTAAAAACAAAAAAAGCACGTGCAATACACGTGCCTATTGCAATAAAGCATGAATTTGATTATCATATTTATTATCTTTTAAAAAAATAATTTTATAATACAGACAAATAAGTTCTAACTATGATTTGATCACCATAATATAAACATTATTTAATTTGACTACTTTTAATTATACCTTAAATAAGAGAAAACATATAAAAAGTAAGAAAACATATAAAAAGTAAGTAAAAAATAGAAAAACAATTTTATGATGCTGATAAATAAGTTCTAAGTATAATTTGATCGCCATAATATAAACATTATTTAATTTGACCACTTTTTATTATACCCTAAATAAGAAAAAACATATAACAAGTAAGTAAAAACTATAAAATAGAAATAAAAATTAAACTACTTTTAAGAGGAAATAGTGGATAACAAGTAAAGAGTATAAGTAGATACAAAAATTAAATCAGTTTTTTCTTAAGTTCCAAGTGAGAGAAAAAACGTGATAACATGTAAAAAGTGTAAAAGGTAAAGGGTTTAAAAAAAATAAAAATTAAACCACTTTTAAAAAAAAAAAAATATATATATATATATATATATAAGTTAAAGGAAATAGTAGATAAAAAGTAAGTAAAAGTATGAAAGATAAAAGACATAAATATACAAAATATGAAGAGTATAAATGAAAACACAAATTAGACCGTTTTTCTTTAAAATCTAAATAAGAGAAAAGAGTAGATAACAAGTAAGTAAAAAGTACAAAATGTGAAAGGCATAAATGGAAACAAAAACTAACTGTGTTTTTCTTAAGCTCAAAGTAAGAAAAAAAGAGTCGATAATAAGTAAGTGAAAAGTAGGAAAGATGAAGGGTATAAATGGAAAAAGATATTTTCATGGCACCCGTTTGCTTTAAGACACATTTTTTCTTAAGCTCTAAGAAAGAGAAAAGAATAGATAACAAATAAATAAAATTACAAAAGGTGAATGGTATAAATGGAAATAAAGGTTAACCTTCTTTTGTTAAGCTCGAAATAAGAGAAAATAGTAGGTAACAAGTAAGTGAAAAATATAAAAAGTTAAGGGTAAAAATGGAAAGAAAATATTCAATGACAACTGTCTGCTTTAAGGCGGTTAGTTTCAGCTATCACTCTATGAACACAATCATCAACCGATTTTTTTACCAATAGTTGTTATTTATCAGTCTTCTAAATCATTTTTAAGAAATTATCGTATCGATATATTTTTTTTTTTACCTTAATTAGTAAGGAAAAAGGGCGAGTAGACAAATTCAATAATAAAGACAAGTTGACAAAATACAATAAAAGTCAATCTGAGAAAAGAGTAAAAACAAAAAAAATAGAAGAAGCATAATGGAAAATGAAAACTAAAAACACCTACTTGTTTAGTTGCTTTAACACGTTTTTATTATATAATAGAAACATAAATATGCTTTACGTGTCCAACTGAAAACACATGTGAAAAAGAACTAAAATCAATAGTAGCACAGAGAAAAAAGAAAATAAAAATTCCCGCCCGTTAAAAAATCAATGATTAATTTCAAAAATTTCCTCCGAACTATGGTCATTTTAATACTTTACCCCCCAAATTTTAAAAAGTAACATCCATTCCCCTCGAACTTTGTTCCATTAACAAGTTTTATCCTTCTATTACAATAAGTGACGAAAATCACTATGTGTCACTTATTTAGTGAGAATTGAAAGATTAAGTAATTTTCTGATTGAACCTCTTAGTTGATTATCTTTCTGTTACAATAAGTAATTTTCTAATTGATCGCCATTATATAAACATTATTTAATTTGACCACCTTTTATTATATGCTAAATAAGGGAAAACATATAACAACTAAGTAAACACTATAAAATAGAAATAAAAATTAAACCACTTTTAAGAGGAAATAGTGGATAACAAGTAAAGAGTATAAGTAGATACACAAATTAAATCAGTTTTTTCTTAAGTTCCAAGTAAGAGAAAAAACATAGATAACATGTAAAAAGTGTAAAAGGTGAAGGGTATAAATAAAAATTAAACCACTTTTAAAAAAAATATAAGTTAGAGGAATGAGTAGATAAAAAGTAAGTAAAAGTACAAAAGATAAAAGACATAAATGTACAAAATATGAAGAGTATAAATGAAAACATCAATTAAACCGTTTTTCTTTAAAGTCTAAGTATGAGAAAAGAGAGATTACAAGTAAAAAGTACAAAAAGTGAAAGACATAAATAGAAATAAAAATTAACCATTTTTTCTTAAGCTTGAAGTAAGAAAAAAAAGTAGATAATAGATAAGTGAAAAGTAGAAAAGATGAAGGGGATAAATAAAAATAAAATATTTTCATGGCACCTGTTTGCTTTAAGACACCTTTATTCTTAAGCTCTAAGAAATAGAAAAGAATAGATAACAAATAAATAAAAAGTACAAAAGGTTAATGGTGTAAATAGAAATAAAGGGTAACCGCTTTTTGTTAAGCTCGAAATAGGAGAAAATAGTAGGTAACAAGTAAGTGAAAAATAAAAAAAGTTAAGGGCAAAAATGGAAAGAAAATATTCAATGACAACTGACTGCTTTAAGACGCTTAATTTCAGCTACCACTCTATAAATACAGACATCAACTGATTTTTTAACCAATAATTGTTAATTATCAGTATTCTAAATCATTTTTAAGAAATCATCGTATCGTATTTCTTTTTTTTTCCCCTTAATTAGTAAGAAAAGAGGGCAAGTAGACAAATTCAATAATAAAGACAAGTGGACAAAATACAATAAAAGTCAAACAGATAAAAAAGTAAAAACAAAAAAATAGAAGAAATATAATGGACAACGAAAACTAAAAACACCTACTTGTTTAGTTGCTTTAACACGTTTTTATTATATAATAAAAACATAAATATGTTTTACGTGTCCAACTGGGAACACATGTGAAAAGGAACTAAAATCAACAATAGCACAGAGAAAAAAGAAAATAAAAATTCCCGTCCGTTAAAAAATTAAGGATTAATTTCAAAAATTCCCTTCAAATTATGATCATTTTAACATTTTACCCCTCAAATTTTAAAAAGTGGCATCCGTTTCTTCCGAACTTTATTCCTTTAACAAATTTTATCATTCTGTTACAATAAATGACGAAAATCACCGCGTGTCACTTATTTAGTGAGAATTGAAAGTTTAAGTAATTTTCTAATTGAACCTCTTAGTTGATTATCCTTCTGTTACAACAAGTAATTTTTTGATTGATAGCCATAATATAAACATTATTTAATTTGACTACTTTTTATTATACCCTAAATAAGAAAAAACATATAACAAGTAAGTAAAAACTATAAAATAGAAATAAAAATTAAACTACTTTTAAGAGGAAATAATGGATAACAACTAAAGAGTATAAGTAGATACAAAAATTAAATCACTTTTTTCTTAAGTTCCAAGTAAGAGAAAAAACGTAGATAACATGTAAAAAGTGTAAAAGGTGAAGGGTATAAATAAAAATAAAAATTAAACCACTTTTTTAAAAAAAAAAAATTATAAGTTAGAAGAAAGAGTAGATAAAACGTAAGTAAAATTACAAAAGATAATAGACATAAATGTACAAAATAAGAAGAGTACAAATGAAAACACAAATTAGACTATTTTTCTTTAAAGTCTAAGTGAGAGAAAAGAGTAGACAACAAATAAGTAAAAAGTATAAAAGGTGAAATGCATAAATATAAATAAAAATTAACCGTTTTTTCTTAAGCTCGAAGCAAGAAAAAAAGAGTAGATAATAAGCAAATGAAAAGTAGAAAAGATGAAGGGTGTAAATGAAAAAAAAAATATTTTCGTGGCACCTATTTGCTTTAAGACACCATTTTTCTTAAGCTCTAAGAAAGAAAAAAGAATAGATAACAAATAAATAAAAAGTACAAAAAGAGAGTGGTATAAATGGAAATAAAGGTTAACCTCTTTTTGTTAAGCTCGAAATAAGAGAAAATAATAGGCAACAAGTAAGTAAAAAGTAGAAAAAGTGAATGACAAAAATAGATAGAAAATATTCAATGACAACTGCCTGCTTTAAGATGCTTAATTTCAACTACCGCTCTACGAACACAATCATCAACTGATTTTTAACCAATAATTGCTAATTATCAATCCTCTAAATCATTTTTAAGAAATTATCGTATCGTATTTTTTTTCCTTAATTACTAAGGAAAGATGGCAAGTAGACAAATTCAATAATAAAGACAAGTGGACAAAATATAACAAAAGTTAATAAAAAAAAGTAAAAACAAAAAAATAGAAGAAGCATAATGGACAACGAAAACTAAAAACACCTACTTATTTAGTTGCTTTAACACGTTTTTATTATATAATAGAAGCATAAATATGTTTTACGTGTCCAACTGAAAACACGTGTGAAAAAAACTAAAATCAACAGTAATACAGAGAAAAAAGAAAATATAAATTCTCGTCCGTTAAAAAATTAAGGATTAATTTCAAAAATTTCTCACGAACTATGACCATTTTAACATTTTGCCCCCTGAATTTTAAAAAGTAACATCCGTTCTCCCGAATTTTATTCCGTTAACAAGTTTTATCATTTTATTACAATAAGTGACGAAAATCGCTATGTGTCACTTATTTAGTGAGAATTAAAAGATTAAGTAATTTTCTGATTGAACTTCTTAGTTTTCCCAGCACAGGCGATTTTCTCCTTATGATCCCTCCCCAAAAACAATTGAAGATGTGAGTATTCAAGCATTGGTTTACGAGTTGAATTTGAGAAGCAAACATTATATCCTCTATATGCTGCTCGAGATCCTCTGCTCCTCAAATTGGGTTGTCAGAGTCTTCCACACAAAGGAAAAGAAACTCCAATCCAATTCTCTAAAAACAACATAAAACCAAGCAATCCTATTTGTCTTTGTTTTTAGCAATCCTATGAAGGGCAGTGGCAATGTTCAAGGGAGTGAGCGGTGAGGGGCTCAAGCCTTTCCCTACGACCATAATGGTGTGGGAAACGAGCTCCAATACTTGTTCAGGAGTTTATGCTTCTATGATTGCTTTGTTGAGGTTGATCTCTTCTCTACGATTTGTCGGCTCCGCGGCACCGGAGAGTTGGAATTGCGAAATCTTGTGAACCAGCTCCTCCATGGTCTTCTCTTTCTTTTGTTCAAACATTTTGGAGAGCATTTTTTTTTAGAGCAAATGTACGGATGAGGTGAGAGAGTGAGAATAAGAAGAAAAAGAGAGAAAACGTTAAATAAGTGACACGCGGTGATGATTTTTGTCAATTCATTATAACAAGAGAATAAAATTTATTAAGAGAATAAAATTCAGGTGGAACAATGTTATTTTTTAAAATTTAAGAAAAAAAGTATTAAAATAGTCAGAAGAAATTTTAAAATTAATTCAAAAATCAATTGAGAGAACCTTCGCTGAATAATCTCACCCGCAAATAATAATAAATAAATAAGATAATAACCAAATAAAAGCACCGACTCCCTTTAAAAAAAATAAAAATAAAAAAAAGCATCGACACTATTTTATTCGCGCAAATCAGACCGTAGATTATTAGGCCCTTAACTCTAGCCGTTGGATTACATCCAATGCAGTATATAAGCATATCCCTTCCTCAAAACCCTAGTTTTCTCGTTGTCCCCGCCTTTCCTCTAGCAATTGGGTTTCTTTTTCCACGTTGTTTCTCTGAAATCTTCATCAGATGTAGGAAGTTTCTGTTAGATTGGATCCGTTGTATTGAAGATCGATCGTCGTTCTTCGCAGCGCTGCGTATCCGAGATGTTTTTCTTGGCGTATGGATCAAGGTATCGTTATATCAATCCCTTTTCTGGATCGCTGAGAGTTTCTGCAGGATCCAGTATTTCTCGATTATTGTTTTTTAATTTTCTGTGGGATCTGACCTTTCTTTCGCATCCTTTCAAATTATGTATTCCAGATCGACCGTTTCGTCGTAGATCTGCGTATCGATACAGTGATTGATGATCCGGATCCAGAATCCGCAGATCTATGGAGGTCTTCCATCGGTTTTCTATTCTTGCATGTTTTATGGAGTTTGATTGACAAAGATACTGTTAATCGTAGGAAAGGCGAGAGATCGTCGTTAAGATGCTCAAGATTCATAGAATTACGAGTACCTCGTAAGGTATTGAAGCAATCTCTTTAGGAGTTCGATCATCTCCTTTATTATTCTCCAATTGTTTTTTTTTCCTAATTTTTGTTTCTTATCTTTTGCGGTTCAGATTCTCAGACCATAGATTTAGTGGAGAAAGAGCAGAATCCATTGATCTATGTGCTGATGTGCTTCCTCTGCTTGTTGCGTATCTGGCGAAGGTAGTTTTTGGAAGCAAAGGTGGTATATCGGACATGTGATTTTAGGCCAAAAGGCCTAAAGGTTTTGGTACATTACTCGATGGTTTTGTGTATTGTTCTGCTTTATTTCTGTATCATAATTTGTTAGATTGATTAGGATGGAGGAAAGCGAAATCTGCGGAGGTATATATTCCCATTATATACTGCTGTTTATAATAGACCTTTGCCATGACGGGCGCGCTTGCATGGCAGGTCAAAAATGCTAATAAAATTTATATTTTTTTGGGTTGTTTGGGGGGGGAGATGGCACGGGGTTTATTTTTATTTTTTTCTTTTGCCCGGCTCTCCCCCCAACGTGTGTGTGCGTGCTCTCTCTCTCTCTCTCTCTCTCTCTCTCCGTTTCAATCTTTTTTTCGTATTTTCTCTTCGTGGTGATGAATTTCCCAACGAACAATCAATACGAGCACGTAAAGACGTAAGTGTTCTTCAGCTTTTGAGTCAAATTGGTTATTCAGCGAGCATCAGTTTCTGATACAAATTTATTTATCAGCGACATCAGCGGGAAAATGAAGAGGTACAATTTCTAATGCCTTTAGTTTGTGCACTATTTCAATTCTTTGTGCACTAAATTTCCTACCCGGCAAAATACATCATAAATATTTTCGTCACCGTTTACGTTTAAGAATATTTTACTTTATGATTAAAAGCTATTTGCCCTATATAATTTCGTCTCGGTTAGACGTCACACTTTCCTGTTTATACAAGCGTCTATATTTGTAGCTAAGAAATAAAAAACCGTCAAACCGCCCAGTTCAATTTGCCCATATAATATGACAGTCACATGCGTAAGATTTATTTGATTTATGCACTTTTACTACAGTTCACAATGAGTTGAAGTCAATGAAACACGAAATCCGCGTTTGAATTGGCACGAGTACTGTGTTGTACTGCTGTGTTACCTTGAATCTCCAAAGTTAATCACTGTTATGTTTCCTATAAATAACCATCAAATAGAATCATGAGCGTCGGACACTCTCCAATATGCTTGTGCTTTATTTGCTCGACAGAATTTTTGGAAATTTTATATTGAATGGGTTTCGGATGTTGTTTTCTTGATGTTAGATGTACATTTTCTCGTTCGAAAATGTCACTGTATGGTATTGTTGGATTCCGTATTTTGTGGCTACGGAAGCATTTGTTGCACGACCACTTGGTTATGGACTAATATATGAAGGACTTTGTATTTTCCTGAAGTGTAATTCTTCTCTGTTACCAATATGGCCCTGTTACTTAGGAGATTTTATTTCAAAGAGACTATATACGAGGCAAGGGATGGGTATCAATATGTAATGTAATGACTACTGTGGGAGTTGCTGTCGAAAGTCTTAAAACTTGCTCTCCGAGGACATCTTTGTAAGTTATTTTCTTAGTTGGATTTTTGTTTCACCTCCGTTGCAGATCATGTGTTCTATTTGCAAGCTTAGCTATTATGTAATTATACCGTTCATGGCTGTTTCTTTTTTTTTTTTTTTTTTTAGTTGAGCATGAGTTGTAAAATGTTTATTTTTGCATCTGTCGTACATTGTTTAAATTTTTTATCTTGTTTTTACAGAGTAACAAATCATATATAATTAGAAACGAGTGTTTTGCGAGCCCTGTATAATATCGTCACGAGGAAAGACAACAAGTTTATATGTTATAACTTATGTATGTTTAACAATAGCCAACTCCATTATGCTAGAAGTAATCACAATGAAACACTTGGGAAGTAAATAGGACGTCCTCACTTAACTTCACGGTGCTCGGGACTGTGCTTTTGCACTTGTGTAGGCTGATTTATATCACCTGGTTTACGCACTTCAGTAATAGGTAGTGTTTAGACATCTGTTTTCGCATTAGCACAGTGCCATCAATTCATACATTTGCACGTTGCTCAAAAGTGCTTTTTTCCATGTATGCGGTTGATTTGTAGCGCCATTGATGTCAGTAATTAGGATATTGCTTGGAGAACTTCTATCCCCAACACTCAGATTCAACTCTGGAATGCAAAGGGACCCATCTTCCCCAGTGTTTCCTTGCATTGTTCGGGTGATTGTTTTTTTAAGCACGGTAATGTATGGGCATTCTTCTATAGTATAAGAATGTGATGCGATGTTCAAATTTATTACAAATAAAAGCCTTGATTAACATCAATATGAAATTTTATATCATTGTTGTTTTTAAATGGGAACCTAATTAAAAATTAATTACATCTGAAGTGGTAGTAAAGGATGCTGAAGCCACGGCGATGCGTGGTCCGCTGTAAGTTGCAGAGTTAAAAGAGAACAACTTTTTTTCCCCCTTAAAAAATGCTTAATTCGCAACTCTTCTTATTTGGGTTTTTTGGAGAATATTGTATAGAGCTCTCCCATTCATTCGGTAAGAACCCCGTTACTCACAAACCCACTACTTTGTAAGTGATGAGGTTTTATTCTGGGATAAATACCATTTCTGTATTTTATATGGCTTTTTGTTTTTTATAATTGCCGTTGTTTTCATTGTTCAACACGCGTGCGTTTAACATAATTAAAGTGGAATTTGTGCGGTTAATTTCATTTGTCTTTGTTATTTCAACATGCTCTTGAATTTTGAAATGGGGTTGCTTAATCCCTTGAATTTTAAAATGGATTCATTTTACCCTTTGGAGTGTGTACCTTAATTTAAAATGCTCTTTGTATTTATAAAATTATCAAATTGATGATGTCTTTTATTATTATTATTATATAAGTGCTCCAGACTATTGATTTTAAGTTGACTTGTTTCTTAAATTAGTATTATTGTGTTAATTTACTCAAACTTCTTAGATTTAAGAGATCAAGGGGCAAGACGATAGTTAAGGGGCATATACGTAAAACAACTGTTAGGCTGTATTGGGTTCTCAAGGGGTGCAATGAATTCTTTTTAAAGTTTAATAGCACCTATAAATAAGGTATAAGGTTATGGGGTATTTATGGAATTAATTCAATTTGCGATTTAGCGTGACGGGTCTAACCCAAAATAAAAGTAGCGTCGCACAATGTGTCATTTGTTTTTATAAACGTATTTTAATTTTTCCTTGTAAGCGGTTTTTATTTTTTACGTCTTGCTTTCGACATGGTTGTGATTTTTTTACGTATTTTAATTCGACACTTTCTAATTTTGTATGCGGAATTATCTAGTCGTTCTTTTGTGTTTTGATGACAACCTGTGACATTGCTTTCGACCGTCTTACGAATCACAGTTGATTGCAAACAAATCCTTTGTCTACGATTATGGTAATAAACTACCAAGACAAGAATAATGTGTATGGATCCATCAGCTCTAATTAGGAAGGAGCGCCCAAACCATCATGTTTGGGAGGTTGGTGGTTCGAATCCACCTGGGTCCCTGCTAATTGCTATAAGATTCTTGGGCTTCGACAGGACAAGAAGAGCCCACGAGACCCTGTAGTTGCCTTTTGTGTTTTATTTTTTATTTTCCCCTGTTTTGCCTTTTTTCAATTTTTAACACCATGTCTTACAAGATTTGCTTGCTTAGGATTTGCGCCGGATTGCTTGCGTGTTGATTCCAATTCGCGAGTCGCTCATAAACTATTTTCCAATTTAAGTATAGGTGGGCCCCTCTTTCCCGCCACCATTTTCCATTGCTGGATACGTCTAACACAACATTTCAAGTTTTGTCGTTTTCTTTTTGTTGGGAATTTCCTCGTTTACTTTTTTCCTTGTTCTTTCGTCGAACAGGTGGACAATTCACGGGGTTCGGTGGATTGAGAACTTCATTCATTGTTTGCTTTCCCTTGGATCTACTTTGAGTCTTTGACGTAGCCGACCGCATCAGCCTGATGTAAGGTCAGAGCATTTTCAACTTGATCTACGTTCATTAAGAACTGAACTACGACTACATATCGTAGCCGTGGACCAAGAAAAGCAAGCATTTCCACGAACACCCACTGCGTATAGAAGAATAATCATCCTTGACTTTATGCATTGAGAAAGTTTATATTTTGTTTGGAACGGTGTTGATATATATTCTACCATTACACATGTTACAAGAAATTTGGGTGTGTACTTTTTATGGATTTATAAATTTGTTTGTTTGAAGAGTTGGAAAGAATAGTTTTGTCTAACTAATCTTTTAGATTGCAAAACGAAAAATAAGTAAATGTATACAATTTACTACAAAACTACAAAAGATGGTATGTCCAGGTTTTTAACTATTGCTTCTTGTTGGCGTGTGGAAGGCTGGAAGCTATTCCTTAACGTGTTGTCTCATTTTCATTTGTCACGCCCAGATTCTATTTAAAGCCACTGTTACAGAGTCAGAGACAGATCTACATGCATGAATTTACGTCGAAAAGAAAAAAGATGTACATGCACTTATTATTTTATTAATCACATCGTACAATAGATTAAACCATAAAAATCCATTTGGGACGAAAAAAGTTACTGTGTTTATGATACCACTTATGAATGTTAGAAAAACGACAAAGGGGTTGTTCAGCAGCCATTTTTTTGAGTTAAAAACTCAAAAAAAGTAACTCGAGTTATAATTTTATTTAAGTTTATGTTCTTTTAAGTTTAAACTCGAGTTTGAACTCAAGTTTAAACTTGAGTTTGTGACTAAAACTCGAGTTCAAGTTTCTCCTTCAATTCGAGTTTAAATTAATGAACAGTATTTTTTTTATTCTTAAAAGTGGTATAATTTTTTCGTTTTAATTCTGATTGAGATGATTTTTTTTCTATGCGTTGACAACGAAAAGACAAATAAAATTTCACTTATATACCCTATTAAAATTTTCCATCAGCATTGAGTGTTTATTAAAATACTATCTAAATACAAATTTAAGTTTTGACTCACTCAAACACAAAGTCAAAAACATTCTTATCTCAAACCATAACTCAAATATACACAACCAAACACAAACTCAAGTTATAACTTCAACTCAAATTATAACTTAAACTCAACTCAAAATCTACACTCAAATCACCTAACTCAAAAACGGTAAAAGAATAGCCCCAAAAATTTTTGTGTTCATGTTTTTATTAGTTATTACAATCACAACGTGGGAGAGAGGTCGACAAGCTCACTTGCACTTAGTTTGGTATTGCTTTTCTCTCATAAAATCAGTTTCTGTTTGTAACAGAAGTTGATTTTAGTATTTAGTAAATCTCTTTAAAAACATTTTTAAAGAATTTTTTAAGAATCTACAGTCAAAATCAGAAGCAGCTTAAATATAATTTTAGCTTTTAGATTGTGTGAGAATCAACATAATATAATTAATGAAACTTTCATAATGAAATTTTAAATTTACAATCTTCTCGATCTAAAATTCAAACTCGTAATATAATATAATATAATAGTAATATTGTAACCAATAATAATATCATAATTATATTAATAACTCTAATATTATTATTTTATCATATAATCTGATATTATTATAATTATTTTAATAATATGATATTATAATTATAATATGATATTGTAATTATTATTTTATAATATATTATATATTATATTGTATTGATATAATTGTATTTATTATATTAATAATATTAC